>NC_071257.1:28073680-28151180 GCF_023375685.1 Ictalurus furcatus | reverse complement strand
TTATAGGTGTGCAGAAGAAACACCGGCAAACAGAATAGAACAAAAAGTCAACGCGGACTCTCAAAACAATTTCTTTTTATTATTTTATTTTATAATTTATTCACAGGAATTACTGTGACTTTCCCCTAGCTCTGTACACCGTCTGTAAGTGATTGGTAAGTTTAGGTACACATGTTCTGTCTGTTTCTGTTTTGCGATTTGTGGTGAAAATATTGATGGGCTATTTAAATAACCTGGAAACTATGATTAAGTTATTATTACTTATTATTATTGCTCAGATTTTATTATCACTTTGATTATATAAGCTACATGCTGCATATTGATTGGTTAGCGGTCATATGTTTTTTACGACTAAGTATTACATCATACGAAATCCAGCTACTACTTAATATTGTATAATTATATGATATATCACTATTTATTTTATTTGCTTCAAGTGTAACATTGAATCATTATATATTTATAGGCCTTACTGATTTACAGATACATGACAAAATGGAATACTGAAATTAATTGTATTTATTTGGATGAACTTTTCACTTGTAATGCATCTGATGACCCATGTCTGATGTCTAAATATGTTTATACACACACACACACACACACACACACACACACACACACACACATATATATATATATATATATATATATATATATATATATATATATATATATATATATACAGTATCTCACAAAAGTGAGTACACCCCTCACATTTTTGTAAATATTTGATTATATCTTTTCATGTGACAGCACTGAAGAAATGACACTTTGCTACAATGTAAAGTAGTGAGTGTACAGCTTGTATAACAGTGTAAATTTGCTGTCCCCTCAAAATAACTCAACACACAGCCATTAATGTCTAAACTGCTGGCAACAAAAGTGAGTACACCCCTAAGTGAAAATGTCCAAATTGGGCCCAAAGTGTCAATATTTTGTGTGGCCACCATTATTTTCCAGCACTGCCTTAACCCTCTTGGGCACGGAGTTCACCAGAGCTTCACAGGTTGCCACTGGAGTCCTCTTCCACTCCTCCATAACGACATCACGGAGCTGGTGGATGTTAGAGACCTTGTGCTCCTCCACCTTCCGTTTGAGGATGCCCCACAGATGCTCAATAGGGTTTAGGTCTGGAGACATGCTTGGCCAGTCCATCACCTTCACCCTCAGCTTCTTTAGCAAGGCAGTGGTCGTCTTGGAGGTGTGTTTGGGGTCATTATCATGCTGGAATACTGCATACTGATCATGCTCTGCTTCAGTATGTCACAGTACATGTTGTCATTCATGGTTCCCTCAATGAACTGTAGCTCCCCAGTGCCGGCAGCACTCATGCAGCCCCAGACCATGACACTCCCACCACCATGCTTGACTGTAGGCAAGACACACTTGTCTTTGTACTCCTCACCTGGTTGCCGCCACACACGCTTGACACCATCTGAACCAAATAAGTTTATCTTGGTCTCATCAGACCACAGGACATGGTTCCAGTAATCCATGTCCTTAGTCTGCTTGTCTTCAGCAAACTGTTTGCAGGCTTTCTTGTGCATCATCTTTAGAAGAGGCTTCCTTCTGGGACGACAGCCATGCAGACCAAGTTGATGCAGTGTGTGGCATATGGTCTGAGCACTGACAGGCTGACCCCCCACCCCTTTCAACCTCTGCAGCAATGCTGGCAGCACTCATACATCTATTTCCCAAACACAACCTCTGGATATGACGCTGAGCACGCGCTCTCAACTTCTTTGGTCGACCATGGCAAGGCCTGTTCTGAGTGGAACCTGTCCTGTTAAACCGCTGTATGGTCTTGGCCACCGTGCTGCAGCTCAGTGTCAGGGTCTTGGCAATCTTCTTATAGCCTAGGCCATCTTTATGTAGAGCAACAATTCTTTTTTTCAGATCCTCAGAGAGTTCAATGCCATGAGGTGCCATGTTGAACTTCCAGTGACCAGTATGAGGGAGTGTGAGAGCGATGACACCAAATTTAACACACCTGCTCACCATTAACACCTGAGACCTTGTAACACTAACAAGTCACATGACACCAGGGAGGGAAAATGGCTAATTGGGCCCAATTTAGACATTTTCACTTAGTGGTGTACTCACTTTTGTTGCCAGCAGTTTAGACATTAATGGCTGTGTGTTGAGTTATTTTGAGGGGACAGCAAATTTACACTGTTATACAAGCTGTACACTCACTACTTTACATTGTAGCAAAGTGTCATTTCTTCAGTGTTGTCACATGAAAAGATATAATCAAATATATACAAAAATGTGAGGGGTGTACTCACTTTTGTGAGATACTGTATATATACACTACGGTCAAAAGTTTAGACACACTCATTGTTTATATATATATATATATATATATACACACACACACATGAATTTTTCACTTGTAATGCATCTGATGACCCATCTCCCATGTCTTTTCAGGAAATGGCACCGTCTCTCTCACAAGCCTACAGAAGGCGCTGGTGGATGGCCTTGACGGCTATAATTGAGAACCTGCTCTTCTCTGCTGTGTTGCTAGGCTGGGGTTCACTCCTAATCATGCTCAAGGCTGAGGGTTTCTATTCACATTTGTGCATAGGTATACTATCCCAAAAAGGACAAGCATCCTCCCTCACCTGTTTATAAATGAAGCCACCTGGAATTCTAGACTTCCCCCTGACCAGAAACATTTAGGCCCTAATACTATCGAAGGAGTTAGTAATTTATTGATAGTATCACAGATGCTTTGCCTTCAGCACATACTGTAGACTTTTCTTAAGCCTAAATTTAAGTTTGAAAAAAATTGGCTACACTAAAGAATTTCTAATAATTCTAAATACCGAATTTCCCCTTGAGGATCAATAACGTACTCTCTATCTATCTAATGTATTCTTCTTGATCTCATAGAAAATGAGACTGAGCATCATGTTAACAGAAGCTTGGAGGAGGGCTCTGTGTGGCTGAGCTGTGTTGAGCAAGAGGAGATCCTGAATCTTGGCTTTACGATCGGCTCTTTTATCATCAGCGCAGCCACTCTGCCACTGGGAATCCTGATGGACAAGTATGGGCCACGCCCCCTACGGCTGCTGGGCAGGTAGAAGACATAAATGTAGAAGACATATTCAGTATTTACCACTTTTTAAAATTAGGATTCATAGTAAAACCAAACTTGGCCATTGTGGCTGTGATCATATGAGCATTATCAGTTAACTCTTTTAACAGCGTCAGTTAAGTGACATCATCAACAAGGTCGAACATGTATAAAAAAAAATCTAGTAGTTCTGACATGCCAAATTTCATTGGACTTTATATGAATGATGTTGTAATTAAAACTATAAAGCTAGATGTCCACAAATTTGTCAACTGGGATTGTGGGATAGTGAGCAGGAAGAACTTCAGTCACTGACACAGCAAGAAAAGTTGTTATATTTGTAAATAAATAATGGCAGCTGTGTAATGGTGAAATCCTTCTATTGTTGGTACTCAATTGCATCTATGTAGTGCCTGTACTTTAAAAGTAACACATTACTGTAATCTAATTACACAGTAATGTAAAGCATTACATTTTAAATTTATGTAATTTGATTACAGTTACTGATGTCAATAATTTTTTGTTAAGAAAACAATATTAAGTAAAATGCATTTTTAAAATAAATCACATTTTGCCCTGAAGATTTTTTCTTTAGCCCCAAATAATTCTCGACTTAGAGCGGTTTGTCATTACGTAGCTGAAAAGTCAGTAAATGAAGACGGCCTGTAATGTATCTTCATTGAACGGAGGCGAGACCAATCAGACAGGGTTTACAGGAAAATATGTGGAAGTACTCGTGTCTTATTGTCTGGCCGCTCTCAATTCATCAGTGTGAGGGAAAATGGATATGAGGCCTCACTGCCCTAAGATTATGGCATCTGGGATTAGACAAGTGCTACCCAAGCCCTACCCTGCTTACCTTCTGAGCTCAAACGACATCAGGTGTTGTCAGGGTGGTGTGGCCATAAACCACCTACATTATTATCCAAATGATGCTTGCATGGTGTAGCTCCAGCCTATGTATTGAAAAAGTAAGTGATTCCATGTACAGGATGACTGCTACTACTGTGTTAAATATGCACTGTATATCTGTGTTATATAATGGACAACAATGTATCATACAGTATTAGACACCACATAAGCAAGTCCAATTTAGATTATTGAACATCCTGATGCAGTTTGAAATGCTTTGGCGTATTCTTTTAGGGGATACAGTGGGGAGTTGTGTTCATTTTAATGTTGTGCCGAATTCTAATGAATTTGAATTTGTGATACCATTTTGACCACCACATAAGATTAACTCTTTTTCATTTTCTGTTTGCTCCTAGTTCCTGTTTTGCATTCTCAATGATCTTGATTGCTGTGGCAGGATATGATCCTTCAAGTGAGTATGTTAGAATTGTACCATTTGTTAACATTTGACCCAATTACAGTTACAGTATAGATGGAATAAGTGAAAATCATCGACTGTACTATTACCAATTATAATTATATATATATATATATATATATATATATATATATATATATATATATATATATATATATATATTAGAGATGCACCGATGTATGGGCCAATAATAGGTATCGGCCGATAAAGGCTATTTTTCCCGCTATCAGCTATCGGCCGATAGTTTACAAATATCCGATTATCAGGGCCGATTGTATCCTGTCAGTCAAAAGAGGGTGGGAAAACATATCGATTTCGTGCTGTGTGTAAAGAAGCTGTCTCTTGGAATGATGACAAAACTGCAGTTTGTAATCTCTGTAACCTCTGCACTGCGAACATTTTATGGGAAACAGCTGTTACCCCCGCTCAACCCTTCCCCACTCTGCTTGTGTTGAATTAAAGCACCAGTACACGGTTGAAAGATTTAAATGAGTGAAAAAAAAAGTATATAATGCACAGAAAAATATTTGTACAGTAGTATATTTCATAGGCAGTTAATGTTATGAGTTAATATCATAAAAAAAGGTTTATATTAGGCCTATATATTACCAGTTTGATGTCAGTGATGGAGAAGAAATGCTTGTGTTTGTGGTGAGTGAATGTGAAGTCTAACAGGAGGTTTTTTAGAATTCAGTCAATTAATTCTGTCAATATGAATTAATAACATTCAATAAGTTAAGAAATCTTACTTTAATCCTCACAAGTTAGTTCATGTGTTAACATTAATTAGAGTAATGTGTTTTATGTTTATGAGACCGGTTACTGTGAAACAACTTGTTGAAATGGAGAGAATAAAGTTTTTATTTGCTTTCCTTCAGAATTGTGGAATTAATTATTATTAATTTAAAAGGCATAAAAGGCAGAACTACCGGTATCGGTTATCAGTATCAGCCGATATCACTCTGAATAATCGATTATCAGTATCGGCTGAGAAATTTAGTATCGGTGCATCTCTCTTATATATATAAATGTATGTGTGTTTGTGTGTGTGTGTATCACTGTAAAAAAAATATATGTATATTAAACTAAACACTGTTTCATCTCTTTACATCTCAGTATTATCACCTCTCATCTTTATTGCTGTCTCTTTCAATGGCTTTGGAGGAATATGTCTGACCTTTACTTCATTAACGGTAGGACCAAACAAACCGCACATGCTCACACATTCAAACAAGCATAAGAGTAATAAGTAATAAAGCACAGTAAAAATAATCATTAGCTCCTTAATTTCTCTGGATCCGCTAGTAACCATTATCCATCCTGTAACTATTAGTTTAACTGTTTTTACTGAACAATATGCGTTACTGAATAAGTGAATAAGCTAAAACTTTGAGAGGTTAATGTAACTGATGTAGACATGTATTAAAGCTAATAACAACCTGACAGTTAGATACATTTACATCTCATTATTTTATAATAAAACCATTAAAAACTGGAGTGCACACTTTCAGTATTTTCCCATAGACTCCTTGGATATACAGTGGTGTTTGTAAGTTTGTGAACCTGTTAAATTAGTCTATATATCTGAATAAATATGACCGAAAACATCATCAGATTTTCTAAAAGTAGACAAAGAGATCCCAATTAAACAAATGAGACAAAAATATTATACTTCGTCATTTATTTGTTGAGGAAAGTGATCCAATATTACATATCTGAGAGTGAAAAAAGTATGTGAACTTCTAGCATTAGCAGTTAAATTTGAAGGTGAAATTAGAGTCAGGTGTTTTCAATCACTGGGATGACAATCAGGTGTGAGTGAGTGCCCTGTTTTATTTAAAGAACAGGGATATATCAGAGTCTGATCTTCACAGTGCATGTTTGTGGAAGTGTATCATGGTACGAACTAATGAGATTTCTGAGGACCTCAGATAAAGAGTTGTTGATGCCCATCAGGCTGGAAAAGGTTACAAAACCATCTCAACAGAGTTTGGACTCCACCAATCCACAATTAGACAGATTGTGTATGTGTACAAATGGAGGAAATTCAAGACCATTATTACCCTCACCAGGAGTGGTCAACCAACAAAGATCACTCAAAGAGCAAGACATGTAATAGTCTCTGACGTCATAAAGGAGCCAGGGTAACATTTAAGCAACTAAAGGCCTCTCTCATTAGCTAATGGTAATGTTCATGAGTCCACTGTCAGGAGAACACTGAACAACAGTGGTGTGCATTGCAGGGTTGCAAGGAGAAAGCCACTGCTCTCTAAAAAGAACATTGCTGCCCTTCTGCAGTTTGCCAAAGACCGTGTATAGATAGATGAGACCAAAATAGAATTTTTGGGTTAAATGAGAAGCATTGTGTTTGGACAAAGGAAAACATTGCATTCCAGCATAAGAACCTTATCCAATCTGTGAAATATGCTGGTGGTAGTGTCAGGGTTTGGGCCTGTTTTGCTGTATCTGGGCCATGATGACTTGCCATCAATGATAAAACAGTGCATTCTGAATTATACCATGGAGTTCTAAAGCAAAGTGTCAGGACATCTGTTCATGATCTGAATCTCAAGAGAAAGTGGGTCATGCAGCAACTCAACGTCCCTAAATACACAAGTTGTTCCATAAAAGAATGGTTAAAGAAGAATAAAGTTAATGTTTTGGAATGGCCAAGTCAAAGTCCTGACCTTAATCCAATAGAAATGTTGTGGGAGGACCTGAAGCAAGCAGTTCATGTGAGGAAACCCAGATGTTCTGTACTGAGGAATTGGCTAAAATTCCTCCAAGCCCATGTGCAGGACTGATCAACAGTTAACAGAAACGTTTAGTTGCGTTTATTGCTGCACAACCTTACTGAAAGCAAAGGTTCACATACTTTTGCCACTCACAGATTTGTAATATTTGATCATTTTCCTCAATGAATAAATGAACAAGGGTTATATTTTTGTCTCATTTGTTTAATCGGGTTCTCTTTATCTACTTTTAAGACTTGTGTGAAAATCTGATGATGTTTGGGTCATATTTATACAGAAAAATAGAAAATTCTAAAGGGTTTACAAACTTTCAAGCACCACTGTACCTTTGTGGCTTGTCTATGAACTGTTAAACAACTATTTTAGCGGGTCTTGCTGAGTATAGATTCCAGTTTGATCTTCACGGGGGAAGAGAACAAGAATAAGGATGGGACCTTCAGCAGCATCTTATATATTAGGGAGGTGGGACTCCCTCATGACGGCCGTGATTCAATTCAATTCAATTTTATTTGTATAGCGCTTTTTACAATAGACATTGTCTCAAAGCAGCTTTACAGAAATATCAACATGGTATACAGATATTAAAGGTGTGAATTTATCCCAACTGAGCAAGCCACTGAGTGGCGACGGTGGCAAGGAAAAACTCCCTAAGATGTTTTAAGAGGAAGAAACCTTGAGAGGAACCCGACTCAGAAGGGAACCCATCCTCATCTGGGTAACAACGGATAGTGTGAAAAAGTTCATTATGGATTTATATGAAGTCTGTATGGTCTTAGGAGCAGCTGTAGTCCCAGCAGTCTGGAATTAGAGAAGATTTGAGCTCCATCCAGAGGCAGAAAGGATCTGGATCTCTAGTATCTCCATAAATTCATGTGGGGCTCGGCGAAAGGAGAGAGGGAGAAAAAAGATTATTATGACTGCGAAGTAGTAGAACAGAATCTAGTCAGGGTAGGCTTGAGTAAACAAATACGTTTTAAGCCTAGACTTAAACACTGAGACTGTGTCTGAGTCCCGAACACTAATAGGAAGACTGTTCCATAACTGTGGGGCTCTATAAGCGAAAGCTCTCCCCCCTGCTGTAGCCTTCACTATTCGAGGTACCGTCAAATAGCCTGCATCTTTTGATCTAAGTAGGCGTGGCGGATCATATAAAACCAAAAGGTCGCTTAGATATTGTGGCGCGAGACCGTTTAGTGCTTTATAGGTTAATAAAAGTATTTTATAGTTAATGCGAGATTTTACTGGGAGCCAATGCAGTATTGATAATATCGGTGTGATATGGTCGTATCTTCTAGTTCTAGTTAGGACTCTAGTAGCTTCATTCTGGACTAACTGGAGCTTATTTATATTCCTACTGGAACATCCAGACAGTAGGGCATTACAGTAATCTAATCTAGAGGTGACGAATGCATGAACTAGTATTTCCGCATCATGTAGTGACAATATGTTTCTTATTTTAGAAATATTTCTGAGATGAAAGAAAGCTATCCTAGTAATATTATCTACATGAGCATCAAATGATAGGCTGGAGTCAATAATCACTCCAAGGTCTTTAACTGCTGTACATGATGAAACAGAAAGACCATCCAGAGTAACCATGTGATCAGAAAGATTACTTCTAGCTACACGTGGGCCTAATAAAAGTATTTCTGTTTTATCAGAATTAAGTAGAAGGAAGTTAGTTAACATCCAATGTCTAATGTCCTTTACACAATCCTCAACTTTACTAAGCTTCTGTCTGTCCTCTGGCTTCGCTGAAACATACAACTGTGTATCATCAGCATAACAGTGGAAGCTAATTCCATGTTTACGAATAATTTGTCCTAGGGGTAGCATATATAAAGTAAAGAGCAGTGGGTCTAAAACAGAACCTTGTGGAACTCCAAAAGTAACCTCAGTACGCATACATCTACGAACTGATAACGATCGGTCAGATAAGACCTGAGCCAGGAGAGGACTGTTCCCTTAATACCAACAACATTTTCTAATCTATCAAGGAGAATAGTGTGATCTATAGTATCAAAAGCTGCACTAAGGTCGAGTAACACAAGCAGCGAGACACAACCCTGATCGTAGGTCAGTAGAAGGTCATTTACTACTTTAACTAACGCTGTCTCTGTGCTATGATGAGGTCTAAATCCTGACTGATACATTTCATGAATGTTATTCCTATCTAAGTACGAGCATTACTGCTTTGCTACAACCTTTTCTAAAATCTTAGAGATGAAGGGGAGATTTGATATTGGTCTATAGCTGGACAATTGAGACGGGTCAAGATCAGGTTTTTTAATCAAGGGTTTAATAACTGCTAATTTAAGTGATTTAGGTGCATAGCCAGTGCTTAAGGAAAAATTGATTATATTTAAAAGTGGTTCAATTACTCCTGGACAAATCTGTTTAAACAAACATGTAGGTACGGGATCTAGTATGCAAGTTGATGAATTGGCTGAAGAGATTAATGTAGCTAGTTCGGTCTCTCTAAGCGGAGCAAAACACTCTAAACATCGATCTGATATTGCTACATTGTCATGTAATGGGTTTGTTACAGTACTGTCCGGTTTTAATTTAATGGCCTGTATTTCACGTCTAATATTTTCAACCTTATCGATGAAAAATTTCATGAAATCTTCACTGCTATGTAATGATTGAGTGTTTCTCTCTGTAGTGGTTTTATTCCTAGTTAATTTTGCTACTGTGTTGAAAAGGAATCTAGAATTGTTTTTGTTGTCTCCTATTAAGGTGGAGAAATAGATTTTTCTAGCATTGCCAAGAGATTTCCTATATTTCAGTAGGCTCTCCTTCCATGCTGTTTGAAATATCACCAGTTTGGTTTGACGCCATTTATGTTCTAATTGTCGAGTTGTCTGTTTTAAGGTTCGTGTTTGATCATTATACCAGGGTGCTAATTTTTTTTCTCTAATTATTTTCCTTTTGAGTGGAGCCACTCTATCTAGTGTGTAGCGGAGTGTTGACTCCAAGCTTTCAGTCGCCTGATCGAGTTCTATGGGATCTGACGGTGATCCAAATCTAATTGATGTTTCTGCGAGATTATTTATGAAGCTCGGTGCAATAGCTGATGTGTAGGTACGTTTTACGCGGTAGCGAGGCGAGGTGGAAATATTATGATCAATACATATTATGAACGAGATAAGATAATGGTCTGAGACAACTTCAGACTGCGGAAAAATTATAATATTTTCTATACTTAGTCTGTATGTTAGTATGAGGTCAAGAGTGTGACCACCATTATGAGTAGGCCTGATTACGTTCTGATTAATCCCTACTGCATCTAAGCTGGACACAACCGCTAATCTTAGAGGGTCTTCCAGGTTATCAAAATGAATATTAAAGTCTCCGATGATTAATGCTTTATCTACAGACACAACCAGGTTTGAGACAAAGTCTGCAAATTCACTAAGAAATTCAGTATATGGCCCTGGGGGTCTGTAAATAATAATTAGAGGAATTGACTTCTTTTTTGTGGTTACATAACTTATACTGGTATAAAGAATTTCAAAAGAATTAAATTTATGCTTAGGTTTTTGTGTGATGACTAGATTTTTACTATGGATGAGGTAAATGGATGAGGTACTATGGATGAGGTAAACCGTGATTGGTCTGTCACCTGACAGACGTGGTGTTATTGGTGCTTCCAGAAAAGTCACGCCCAACTCAATTCCCATAGTGAGATACTGAATGAATGTTTGAGAGAAAACACAATCATACAGTCATAAGCATAGATGCATTTGGTTCTTATTCTTATTAATGACATGAATGACTTATTCTTCCACAATGAAGAGAGCAAAACATCACCGTGTATTTTGTAATGTGTGTGCTAGTCAAAGCTATTGCAGTAAGTTTCAGCACGCCCACATTGCCGTTACCTTGTAGGAATTGATTTTATTTTGTGAAACTGCAGGCTAAGTTGAGTCATGCAAGAGCAAGCATTCGGGTGTCTGTGTGTGTATTTTGGTTGGTCACTCTGCAGAGGCACATGTACTTCAAGGCCCCATATTTTGCCATATCATTTGTGGCCAATCAGAGGACAGAACAGTGCTCACGCCCTCACTACAGCAGAGCCCATGTTGCCACAAACTGTAAGGACAAACTCTCTCTCTCTTTCTTGCTCTCCAACTTGCAGTTCTACTGTCCTATCCCTTTCTCTCCATCTCACCCTTTCCACTCCTTTTCTCCAATCCACATGTTGTCATTCTTCTCAATCTATACACTGTTTATAACTTTATTGAATATAGTGAAACAGATGAATAGTGAGTATTTTCTCTGTAGTTTTAGAGCCGCATGTACTTCCTTCTCGTACATATAATGGATCATTTATTTAGTTTTTCTGTCTCCATGCCATGTCTTTTTGGTCAGAATAAATATAAATACCTCAGAGAGACAGATATAGAGATGGCAAAACAGAGTATGGACAGAAAAGTTTGGGTTAAAAGGGAATAGAGAGAGAGAGAGAGAGAGAGAGAGAGAGAGAGAGATGCATTGGATGATTCATAAGCAGAGTCATGTAAGGGGAAAGAATTTCAAGTGGGGGTGTGTACACATGCTAATCCATATTTATCTGGCACATTAAAAAATTATAGTGAGCATGAAAGAAGGAAAGATATAAAAATGAAAGGGAGAGCAGAAGCAAGTAAAGAAAGAATGGGAAAAAAAGTCACAGTAATACAAATGTAGAGGCTAGTCATGTAGAGCTCTCCCTGTTTACTGCGTTTCTAGCATGACTAGCAAATTACATTTGTAAAATTTAAATTTTAACATTTTGCACATTACCTTTTATTATATTACTATTTCTCTTTCTGGCTATAAATGTTTCTAAATATTATGAAGGTTCATTTTGTGAGACATGCTGTTCATGCTGGCCCAGGGTTCAATGGGTTCATATTCTTTGCATAGTTTTAAACCTAAGGACAGAGCTGACATCCCTGCCATACATATTCACAAACTGGATTATTATTATTGTTATTATTATTATTATTATTATTATTATTATTATTATTGTCATTATGGAATATTTTAATGAGAGAAAAAAAAGCTAAAATGAACATGAGGAATGAGGTAATAGTGAAGGGGTTTGAATACTTTACGGACTTTACATTTTAAAACTTAAGGACAAAGCCTTGCACATCCTCCTACTGAGTTTCTCTGTTTTTCAGAGACATATGATTGTGGGCTATGTAATAGAAATAGAAATCTATATAAAGAAAAATTTATTATAAGAAGACAAGTCTTCTGGGTTGAGTGCTGAATTAAATACAGCTGTGTCTCCCACTTTTTGCACTACTACAACACGTCCCCTGCTGGCTGTGGACATGCAGTTCAGGTCTTAAACCAGAAAACAGCTCAGTGGTTAAAGTTGTGTGGTAGTCACTGTAAAGTTGTGGATTCAACTTTCATGATTGGCCAAGAGCCAAAGATGTGTCTTGGACAAGAGGCTTGAGTAAATACTCCAGCATTTTTCAAGCTAACTTCTATCCACTGCACCTGTAGGATATGTGTAAATACAGCAAACAAGAATTTCAACATGTTTCCCTGTACTGAGAGAAGAATGGAAAATTCATTCATTCATTCATTCATTTATTTTCAATACCCGCAATATCCTGGTTAGGGTTGTGGTAAGTCTGGAGTCTGCCCTGGGATCACTAGGTGCAAGATAGGAATACACTCTGGCTAGGACTGCAGTTCATCACAGGGCACAATACAGTGTACATAAACATTCACACACTCATTCATACCTAATGGAAACCGGATGGTAGATGCTGAATTTCATTGATGACTATATTCTCTGTACGGTCAGTACAGTTTATAAACATGACTATAAGTTAAAACCAAAACAACCAGATACTGTAGCAAGACATTCATTCATGCATCTTAAATAACCACTTTATTCTGGTTAGGGTGGCAGTGAATCTGGAGCCCATCCTGTGAACACTTGGGGTGAGGTGTAAATACATCCTGGATTGGATGTCAGACACCATGTACACTCAATGCAATTTAGGGTGTTTCTCAAATGGAAGGCTATGTCCTAGGAAGGTTGCATATCTCGGCTGCCACGTCGAAGACCGTCTCAATTTGAAGGATCTTTTGAAGGCAGCCTTCATTTCCTGGCCTTCGTTCGGCAGATATTGAAGGATGCTTAAGTGTATCCTTCTGTCCTCTAATCACCCACAATCCTTAGCACACATTCCAAAATTCACGGAAAAAAAAGCTGGGACACGGGTCGGCACTAAGCTCGCCCCGAGTTTGTTATGAAATGTAAGACGGAAAATGTTTTCGGAGATGAAGGCATTCGTGTTTTCTTTTGTATTGTTTTGTTGTAAATTAAATGCTGCCAGTGTTATAAACCACGGCGAGACCACAGACGGTTGTCATATGATTCGCATTCACCGTATTGCATTATATAGTAGTTAGAAGTCAATTCATATAAAGATTTTTTTCCTAAATTATTTTAAAATAGTATTACAATACTACAATTACAAAAAAATCAGTCGTATTTATAAAAAATATTATGGCATTACTTTTATGGTTACAGTGTTACTAGCAATTCACCGTAATACTGCCATAACAGGAGCGGAAACGTTCATGATGTAGCCATGATGTAGCCGTGTGGACTTACTAGGCCGTCTCATTCTAGCATTCAATGCTGAGGAGGAGTCTAGCCTAGAAACCTCAGAAGGACTGTTCTAGGAACATCACAGATTCACTAGGACGCTGTCTTCGTTTTGAGAAATACCCTTAGACTCACCAGTCCACCTTCCACCTTGTTTTTGGACAGTGAGAGAAAATGCTAAACTCCACACATACAAATTGGGGACCCTAGAGCTGTGAGGAAGAGCTGTGTCACCATGGAGTGTTCCTTGGAGGAATACAGTTAAAAGAAATTTCATGTACTCACACTTTCCTGAATCTGGTACTGGTTATGTTGGTAATGTATAGCCCCAAGTTCTGCCACCTGAAAAAACAATCATGTTTCTGAAAGGATTTGCCCTGTGCCCTTAGACCCTTAGTCTTTAGTGAGCTTCAAGTAAACATATTTTCATATACTTTTCTCAGTACATATTGTTCATGGTAAAACATGCAATGTAGTAGACATTCAGTAGATAGAGACTGGGTTGAGTATTCTTTTAACCCCCAACTGCTCAGTTGTAAACCATGTTCCAGATGATATTCCAGACAAATAAACGTAAATTAATATCTTGTTTCCTCAGCTCCCCAACATGTTTGGAAATGTGCGTTCCACCATTCTTTCACTCATGATCGGTTCTTATGCTTCCTCTGCGGTTACCTTCCCAGGAGTCAAGGTATGACACAAAGTACTAACTTACACAACGTCAGTCTCCTTAAATAGACAAAATTAAAACGCTAAACATAATTCAAACATAATTAAGGCACTGCAACGTCATTGCATGTAAACATTTTGCATTGGGTGTCAAGGTACTTAACCCTTAATGCCTTGGTTGCCAAATGAGGTGTGGACAGGAACCTAGAGGAAAGCTGTGAAGAAGTTTTTATAACAGGACAAATTCTGGTTCAAATTTAATGTGAAATATTTGTTCTGGACCTCCACTGAACCCAGTTCATTTCACCATGGAGAGCATAGTACTAGACTAATATAACACAACAGACTGAAAAGGGTGTTATGGAGAACCTATCATGTGGAGAAGTTTATTAAAAAGTTTATTTACAAAGCAGGCAGACAAATCCAAATTACAAAATAGCAAAAAAAAAAGCAAAATAGACAAGATCCGGTACACAGATGATGAGGAAAACCATAATCAAACAGAACTTAAAGAATTCATTTAGCAAGAATACAGTGTGTGTAGGCACATGGTCAATTTGTCTAAAGGTGCCAGAGTAGCTAAGTATGTTTTCCTCATCAAGTTTTTGGTTATGTGCCATAGTGAAATGTACATAATACCAGCTGTCAAATTATCTGCAGTGCACATTGCTTACACTATGTTGAAATGCTTTTAAAAAATTGGAAATTTAACCAACAGAATGAAATCCACTGAGTTAATCAGTGATTATTTCAGCACTGATGTAAGAGCACATGATAATCAGTTTAGTCAAAAATGATATGCAAAATAGAAACATATTTCAGCTGAGAAATACTTTTTAAAACTTATATAGCAGAAACTTGGAATGGTTTTTCAAGGCAAGACAATGAAAAGTAGGTGTACATTGTAAGTCAGTACTCAGGTGAGATTACCCTCTGCCAGCCTGGAGGTCTTATTGCAGGCATGGATGTTATGCCTAGGTTAAATGAAGCTCTAATTACTTGTACATAAAAAGAGTATGGTCTTCAAGCGTATACTTACAGCACTAGCTTAACCTTGCTCCAGACAGAATAATCATTTAAAAAATGCTAATGTTTGGTTCCTGTCTTTAGTTAATCTATGATCTGGGGGTGTCATTCCGCTTGATCTTCTGGGTGTGGGCAAGCTTGGCATGTCTTGTCTTCCTCAACTGCTTTCTTAATTGGCCCGTGGAGCCTTTTCCCGCCCCTGAGGAGATCAGCTACACGTCAGTATTCCATTCTGTACATTTATCTTTAATGCAAACACTATACTGTATATTGGGTAACACTTTATTTCAATTATTCAGCTGGCCTTGTCTTTAATGTTTTACTTTGATGTTTGTAGTGTTTTGTTTTCCCCCTCTGTGTCTAAAGTGGACTAGTCCGTCTGTATTGCCACCTCTGTTGATTTATTTGTTTGCTTCTGTTCAGTCAAAATCTACATTTTGATTCGTCAAACTCTTTTTTTAGGGGGAAACTGTGTCCTTTGTGCCTTGACTGCCTTGGTCTCTCACAAACAGCTTACCCAAATCATAAGTCTGCTATTACCTATTGATTATGTAAACAATCTTGTCTATTCGTTAACAGTAGCTGTTTCGCATTAATTATGAAACTGTATATAGTTGCTTAGTAGTTCTCCGGGAGACATGAAAGAAATAGTAGTTATTGATTAGTTAATAGTGAACCACTGCATTCATCTGTGTGCTATTACTTACTAATTCGTTAATCAGAGTTTCTAGTTATGTTAATAGCAGTTATTAGAAAGTTAATATTGTATCATTCATTTCTTCCTGTGTAGTGGATCCATATTCTAAAGTGTTACCTATATATTGTGTATGTCTTTGTAAACACTGACACAAAAAGAGACAAAGCAAAATGACTTCACACTTCACTGTTAGAAAATGGTTCTGTTTTTGTGTAGTCAGGGGTTCTTAACTTCCAAAAGGGATCTTCTGTTAGGGAAACACTCTGTTATACAGGTCTACATACAACCTGTAAGGGTTCTCCTTGCTGAAAAAGCCCTAAAAGTTCTAAATGTAACCTTTTTTTTTCTTCTAAAAGAATGTCTAAGAACCGGTGTCAACTGAATACTACAGAGTAGAATAGTTGCACAATAATTTGTACATTTGTTTATTCATTTGTATAAAAATATTTGCTTAATTTCTTCCTTTTTTTCCATATTACAGTAAAAAAGTAAAGCTGAGTGGTGTAGCAATGGATCATAAAGTGACAGGGGATCGCTGCTATAGTCATGTAACCACTGTAGCGCGGGAAATTACTAAAAAACAGGTTTTGGATGAGTATAAACAAAGCAATGGAGCAGCTGCACAGTGCCAGGGTGAGAGTTACACAAACATATGCATACATACAGTGCTTGCACACATCTGCAATCACAGAAAAGCATACCGTATTACATGTGGTGTCTGTGTACTTTTAGGTGCCCAGCCATTTCGCCGCTCTGTGTGTTCTGCCATCTTCTTGTGGAGTTTGATCACCATGGCGATCACCCAGCTCCGCATCATATTTTATATGGGAGCCATGAATAAGATGTTGGAGTTCTTGGTTACACATGGTGACCCCAATGGTGAGCATCCCATACTGCCCTACTTGACTGATTTCGAAATTAAAGGTTGAATCAGATGTGACTTAGTTACACAGATGCCATGTCCTCCAGAAAACTGTTATTCCGAACAGTTTGTTGTTATGAAAGGGATTTTTAACGCTTGATTTTGAATCTTAACAAATACAACAATTTATGTACAATTTACAATTTATGCACAAAACTGTGCAATTATGAAACTGGGATATTTGTTCTTTTTTTTCCCTCCTTCTCCATCCTCCTCACTGTGTGGGTGGGCAGTGTGCTTATAGTATAAGTACATTTGCTGTCAAATATCGAACTTTTTTTTTTTTTGCCAGTGAACAGTGAAGATGCTTTGCAGACATGGCCTGAATTTTTTATTTTTTTATTTTTAACTCCACTTATATTTTTATATCAATTACTTGGTTTGTGCAGATCAACAACCATTTGTCTCTTTTATGTTAAAAGTTCTTTGGCTTTTCCCATAGTAGTGGATGACAGAGGTTTGCATCTGTGTAACCTCATATTCATACAAAAACAGAGTTCCAGGGGACTGAGAGCAAATGAAAAATAATATGTTTATACAGAATGCCAATTTGTTCGCATTTATTTAAAATATTCTGTAGGGGTGGGAGGCACGGTGGCTTAGTGGTTAGCAAGTTTGCCTCGTGGGGATGGGGGTTCGAATCCCGCCTCTGCCCTGTATGCATGAAGTTTGCATGTTCTCCCAGTGCTTTGAGGTGTCCTCTGGGTACTCAGGTTTTCAACCCGAGTCCAAAGACATGCACTGTAGGCTGTTTGGCATCTCTAAATTGTCTGTAGTGTGTGAATGTGTGTGATTGTGCCCTGTGGTGGGTTGGCACCCCGTCCAGAGTGTCTCCTGCCTTGTGCCCCGAGGTCCCTGGGATAGGCTCCAGGCTCCTCGCGACCCTGTGCAACATAAATGGTATGGAAGAGGGGTGGATGCATGGGTGGATGGATGGATGGATGGTTGGGTGGATGGATGGTTGAGTGGATGGGTGGGTGGATGGATGGATGGGTGGATTCTGTAGCTATGTCAAAAATGTTCGGCATTCTGAATACTTAAGGCAAAATGCATTAAAGTGCGTCCAGTCCGATGAGGGCATGGCCTCACACATAATACTCAACCATTGAAAACATTCTCAGTGAAACAGACAATATGTTTTATATGTGTGTTTACATGCTTAACTTTATCTTCTATCTCTCTTCTGCTCCAGCTCCAGAAGAGTTGGTGAAAGAAGCAGAAGAGCAAGGTAAGAAAACTCCAAAATTAAGTTAACAAGGAGGGCAATTTAGACATTTTCCATGAATGCATTTACTATTTTCATTTCAAGGATGTTGTAGTATGTAATATCTGATATGTGCTGTATGCATTTCCTCAGTGAGCCTCTACTCGTCTATCTTCGGCACTATGCAGCTGCTGTGTCTCCTGACCTCCCCTCTTATTGGCTACATCATGGACTGGAAGATGAAAGAGTGCGAGGAGGACAGTAGTTTGGTGGATGGAGAGAACAGGTGGCTATAGAGAGTGGAGAAGACAACATAGCTCTAACAAGTAGCTCAGTTTAATTCATTTCATAATCTATCACTATTAATATGTTAATGAATATTTTCCCACAGGCCACCCAAGAGAGACAGAAAGATCCAGAAACTCACCAATGCAATCACAGCTTTTATCTTCACTAATCTCTTGCTGGTGTTGTTTGGCACCACATGCTTGATAGACAACCTTCCTCTCCAGGTAGTACACACACTTGTATACATACCTTTGTGCATGGATATCTATATTTATGTGTACATATCATTGTAAATATCATTTTCTCTCCCTCACTGTCATAGTTGATGTCCTTTGTTCTTCATACTGTTGTAAGAGGTTTCATTCACTCTTGCTGTGGAGGACTCTATGCTGCTGTGTAAGTCATTACATTATGTACAGGAAGGTTCAAAATTATTGGCACCCGTAAGTCTATAAAATGAACAAAACATGTGTTTAAGATCAATAACATGAGTAATATTTTCAGCCCATGGTTTCATTCTCTCAAGATTATCACTTTGTTGATGCTGTAACCTTTTGTGGTAATTGATGAACTGAGTTTATTGTGATTTCATATATATAGAGTCAAAGAAGGCTAACTTAATAGCAGTACAAGGCAATATAATAGTGCATATATATATATATATATATATATATATATATATATATATATATATATATATATATACAGTATCACCCCTCACATGAGTACACCCCTCACATTTTTGTAAATATTTGATTATATCTTAATATTAAATAAAATATTTGATTATATCATGTGACAACACTGAAGAAATGGCACTTTGCTACAATGTAAAGTAGTGAGTGTACAGCTTGTATAACAGTGTAAATTTGCTGTCCCCTCAAAATAACTCAACACACAGCCATTAATGTCTAAACTGCTGGCAACAAAAGTGAGTACACGCCTAAGTGAAAATGTCCAAATTGGGCCCAATTAGCCATTTTCCCTCCCCGGTGTCATGTGACTTGTTAGTGTTACAAGGTCTCAGGTGTGAATGGGGAGCAGGTGTGTTAAATTTGGTGTCATCACTCTCACACTCCCTCATACTGGTCACTGGAAGTTCAACATGGCACCTCATGGCATTGAACTCTCTGAGGATCTGAAAAAAAGAATTGTTGCTCTACATAAAGATGGCCTAGGCTATAAGAAGATTGCCAAGACCCTGACACTGAGCTGCAGCACGGTGGCCAAGACCATACAGCGGTTTAACAGGACAGGTTCCACTCAGAACAGGCCTCGCCATGGTCGACCAAAGAAGTTGAGAGCACGTGCTCAGCGTCATATCCAGAGGTTGTGTTTGGGAAATAGACGTATGAGTGCTGCCAGCATTGCAGAGGTTGTAGGGGTGGGGGTCAGCCTGTCAGTGCTCAGACCATATGCCACACACTGCATCAACTTGGTCTGCATGGCTGTCGTCCCAGAAGGAAGCCTCTTCTAAAGATGATGCACAAGAAAGCCCGCAAACAGTTTGCTGAAGACAAGCAGACTAAGGGCATGGATTACTGGAACCATGTCCTATGGTCTGATGAGACCAAGATAAACTTATTTGGTTCAGATGGTGTCAAGCGTGTGTGGCGGCAACCAGGTGAGGAGTACAAAGACAAGTGTGTCTTGCCTACAGTCAAGCATGGTGGTGGGAGTGTCATGGTCTGGGGCTGCATGAGTGCTGCCGGCACTGGGGAGCTACAGTTCATTGAGGGAACCATGAATGACAACATGTACTGTGACATACTGAAGCAGAGCATGATCAGTATGCAGTATTCCAGCATGATAATGACCCCAAACACACCTCCAAGACGACCACTGCCTTGCTAAAGAAGCTGAGGGTGAAAGTGATGGACTGGCCAAGCATGTCTCCAGACCTAAACCCTTTTGAGCATCTGTGGGGCATCCTCAAACGGAAGGTGGAGGAGCACAAGGTCTCTAACATCCACCAGCTCCGTGATGTCGTCATGGAGGAGTGGAAGAGGACTCCAGTGGCAATCTGTGAAGCTCTGGTGAACTCCATGCCCAAGAGGGTTAAGGCAGTGCTGGAAAATAATGGTGGCCACACAAAATATTGACACTTTGGGCCCAATTTGGACATTTTCACTTAAGGGTGTACTCACTTTTGTTGCCAGCGGTTTAGACATTAATGGCTGTGTGTTGAGTTATTTTGAGGGGACAGCAAATTTACACTGTTACACAAGCTGTACACTCACTACTTTACATTGTAGCAAAGTGTCATTTCTTCAGTGTTGTCACATGAAAAGATATAATCAAATATTTACAAAAATGTGAGGGTTGTACTCACTTTTGTGATATATATATATATATATATATATATATATATATATATATATATGTATATGTATATGTATGTATGCACTATTATATTGCCTTGTATTGCTATTAAGTGAGCCTTCTTTGACTCTCATATTAAACCACTTATAGTTTGGCTGTGACCAGTTTTTATATCACACAGCTATCTTGAACTTATTTTTGATCAGTTGGAGAAAACTTCAGTCATAATGAAATATCAAATCATGTTCACTTTCCTGGTTGTCAGGTACCCATGTAACCACTTTGGCACTCTGACGGGCCTGCAATCTTTAATGAGCGCTCTGTTTGCGCTCCTCCAGCAGCCACTGTTTGTCTTCATGTTGGGTCCACTTAGGGGAGATCCTTACTGGGTGAGACACACACACACACACACACACACACACACACACACACATACATAGACATATCAAAGACAGTTTCATTATAGCTCCATCTTAATATGTTGTAAGTGTGGTTGCATGCTGTGGTGACATTTCTGTATTTTAAATGTAATTATGTTTAGGAAAGTTCCACTCTATTAATCTGACTAAGGATCATTTGATTTGGTTCAAAGATCTATATGTGTGAAGGAATGAAGGATTGTAATGTACAATGTAAAAGAAAAGGATGTTTCCCTCATTATTTAAATAAGACAAATGATCATTATAATATTCATAAACATAATTTTGTTTTAATTTGGTTATAGATGCACAATAAAAGTGTGAATATAATTTCATTATTGTGCAAGCCCTACACAAGTCTTTGGTGCATCTAATGGACTTCTATGTTTTATTGTTGTCCTCCCCATCAATAGATCAACTTTGGGCTGCTTATTTTCTCAGTGCTTGGCTTTCTGTTGCCAGGATACCTGTTCTACCATCGCAGACAACTCATTAAACAGAAGAAGGTACGGGATCAGGCAACAACTGACCAGTCAGAAGTTGTTTGTAACCAGTCAGCAAATGGCCCTGAGAAACTCTACAGTGATGGGCTTGATACAGACAAGATTTAAGAAGGAGCGATATAGAAAACGAATTTGTGACAAAGGCAATTGCATTCTTGCTTTTCTGAACAACAAACTTGAATACAAATAACCAAAGATTTACACCATGGACATTTTTAAGGGGACATTTAGGGAAATTTATATTCAGCCATATGGTGGGATTAAAAAAGGGAGCAATTACAAAAAGGTCCACATTTTCAAATCGCACAATTTATAAATTCTATGGATGCAACTTTTAGGTCTTATGACCGAGCCAGCAGGATTGTTTTTAATAAATAAATAAAATTAATAGACCTCATTTACCAAGCTGAATAGAAACAAAGGCATTTGCAAACCAATCGCAGCAGAAGTTGCACAAAATGTGGTATTAATGAAAAATTATTTATTCGGAAAAACATTTGAAACTCGGATAATTGTTGTGCAGTACTGATATACAGATTATTCTGACAAGTTTCAATGGCTTATGTAGCGTAAATGTAATGAAAACTTACATTGAGCAATCTAGAACAAATCCACAAATTAAAATACATAAGACTAAAAAAAGAAATGGCACCCAATAACAGGAGGAAGAGTTAGTCTCTGTCCATGGTAACCGACGCAATGCAGTAGCTGAGCTGCATTACTGGAGACACACAATGCTTAGAAGACACTCTTTCACCATTTAGTTGCCATTTTGTCAGTTCCAGCTCTCTGATAGCTTTGCTTTTTATGGTGTTCTGTGTTGTGGGCATCACTAAACTTAAATCTGCTGTGCTATGAATGTGCTTGGTCATTTATAGGCGTATATGAAGAAACATGTTACCGAAACCAAACCTGGCGGGAATTTAGGTTTCACTTACAAAAACATATTAATGACTGATGAATGTAATGCACTTTGCAATAAATCATCACATTATACTGACTGGCTGATATCACCATAAGCTACCTCCAGTTAGTGGTAAACCATTACTCAGTTAAACCATTACGTCTAAGTCTGTTGGTACTGCATGTGTCTGTTTAGAGCTCTTTTTAATAGTATTGTTCTGTTAGTCACTGCAGTTTGTACTGAGTAGAAGAAAGAATGTATACTTGCTTATTATACTTAGTTTGTTTTAATGCGTGTTTGTGTTTGGCAGTCAGTGCTTCTGTTATGAGGACATGAGTTCAAACCACAGCACTGTTACGGTTGGCTCCTTGAGTAAGATCTTTAATAATAAACTGTGCAATTGTATCCTGTTAGTGTCACTGTAAGTGACTTTGGAAAAAATCCTCAGCCGAATGAGTAAAAACACACAAATTTATGGTTGCCAAATTATTTGCTAACTGCACTTTGAACTTGTACACCATTACTTTGTACTTGAAGTGTATGATTATATTTTCATGTCAGAGTTATAGAGCTATGTACAAATTGTTTTAACAAAAGTCAACCTACTTTAGATGCAGAAATGCGGAATCAATCTAATGATATTGGGAGAATAAGATAAGCTAGTCCTATTTACTGACAAATTAATGTTTTTGTGGACTTCCACCTGAAAGTTTGATGAGTTGCACTTCTGCTATCAGGGATTTATTTGTCTGTGAACTTGTTTTTTATGTATTAACCTTTCTCTCAACAAATGTCAAACAACAGTCCAGACCTTCAGTAAGAAGGTTACAGGGTTATACAGTGCTGTGAAAAAGTATTAAACAAATTTATATATATTTTTTGTACATCTCATACTTAATGCTTTTAGATTTTCAAACCAAATACAACCTGAATAAACACACAATACACTTTTTATTTATTTTATTGAGAAAAAACAAACAAAAAAAACTTATCCAACACCTATCTCCCAAGTGATAAACTAATTGCCCCCTTAAATGTAAAATCTGGTTGTGTCACCTTTAGCAGCAACAACTACAACCAAATGTTTCTGGATGCTTTGGATCATTGTCTTGCTGCATAATCCAGTTGCATTTGAGTTTCAAATTATGGACTGCAGACCGGACATTCTCCTTTAGGATTTTCTGATAGAGAGTAGGATTCATGTTTTCCTCAATTATTGCAAGTTGCCCAGGTCCTGAAGTAGCAAAGCATCCCCACACCATCACACTTCCACCACCATGCTTGACCGTAGGTATGATGTTCTTTTTGTGGAATTCTGTGTTTGGTTTACGCCAGTTGTAACAGGACCCCTGTCTGCTCAGTCCACAGAACATTGTCCCAAAAGGTTTGAGGATCATCAAGATGTGTTTTGGCAAAATTCAGAAGAGCCTTAATGTTCTGGGTTAGCAGTGGTTTTCACCTCGCCACACTTCCATGGATGGCATTTTTGCCCAGTGTCTTTCTGATAGTGGAGTCATGAACAGTGACCCTTATTGATGCAAGAGAGGCCTGTAGGTCCTTTGATGTTGTCCTTGGCTCTTTTGTGACTTCCTGGATGAGTCGTTGTTGTGCTCTTGGAGGAATTTTGGAAGATCAGCCTCTTCTGGGAAGGTTCACTACTGTGCCGAGTTTTTTTCCATTTGGAGATAATGGCTCTCACTGTGGTTCTTTGGAGTCCCAGAGCCTTTGAAATAGCTTTGTAACCCTTCCCAGACTGATGTATTTCAATCACCTTCTTCCTCATCATTTCTGGAATTTCTTTCAACTTTGGCATAGTGTGATTGAACAGGGTTTGCAGTAATCAGACCTGGTTGTGTCTAGTCCAGCTGAACTTCATTATGAATAGAGTTTCATAGATTTGGGGAATTAGTAATTACAGGAGCAAATACATTTTCACACAGGCCTAGTTGGTATTGGATAAACTTCTTGCTTGATAAAAACTATTTTGTGTTTACTCAGGTTGCCTTTGTTTTATCTTAGATTTTGTTTAAATTTCTGAAACAATTTAGCATGAGACATACACCAAAACAGAAGAAATCAGGTATATATGGTGTATATATGGATGCACTACGTAGACTTCTTCTTTAATTGAAAATGCCTAATGGGGCAGTGGTGGTTCAATAGTTAAGGCTTTGGCCCTCAAGCCCCAGCACTGCCAAGCTGCCACTGTTGGGCCCTTGAGCAACGAAATGAATTTCAATGTGGTGTAATGTATATGTGAGAAATAAAGGCTGCTGCTGCTTTTTCTTAATGCCATGGTAGCCAGAGAGTTACTGATTAACCCTCAGCTGCATAGAGCAGTTTTTCAATTTAGATTCTGCCTCCTTTACAAAGAATTTAGAATAAAATGAATAAATGCAATGTACTTTTCCCACTCTGCTATTATTTGTTGATCAACTCTGCTATTATGTGTTGATTTGTTATCAGGGTTTCTATTGAATTTTTATATTTTATTCTGTAATCAGAAGTGCCTCCTACAATGTGAACAAACATCACAAGTATTCACATGTACTGTTCTGATTTCTTTTTTCAATCTCTGAATATAAATTCATTTATTATACCTTGGACCTTCCTTTTGCTCTATATTTTCTTAAATATTTACTTTTGTAAATATTTTAGGAATAGTGGAAAAAAATTAAGCGAAATATAAATCACAAGGCAAAGTAAAAATTGCAAAGTGTTTTACTGACTTGATGAAAGATGTTCAGTGTCACAGTGTACATGACATTTTGTCTGTATTAATTTATTATTGCATAAATAAACATACAATTACTAACTGATGTAACAAATATGCTTTGCTGCAATATGGTTTGTTGTCTTGCTGAAGCATATACACAATACACAAGTACCATACACGAGTAAAAATAAAGGCCTGCACTGCAATGCCTCTCTCTATCTCTCTCTCTCACTCACACACACACACACACACACACACACACACACACACACACACTTAAAATAACCGTATTCCCCACTTGTGTCTTTTAATGCTATTTACAGTGAATTCTCTCATCCTGTGTGCTTTTATCTCAGACTGCTGCTGCTGGGCTGAGAGCTGGTCGTGCCCGGGTGATCAGGACTGTGACGGTTCTGAGAACAAAGAGCAAACAGCAAAACAATCTTATAACACACTAGATATCAAGCTAAAAACCTTTAATTCATTTAAGGGTGTGCTGGTACACTGATACAGTGATGTGAAAAAAATAAAAAGTTGGCTTTTTTGACATACAGTGCATCCAGAATGTAGTCACAGCGCTTCACTTTTTCCACATTTTGTTATGTTACAGCCTTATTCCAAAATGGATTAAATTCATTATTTTCCTCAAAATTCTACAAAGAATACCCCATAATGACAACATGAAAGAAGTTTGTTTGAAATCTTTGCAAATTTATTAAAAATAAAAAAACAAAAAAAGCACATGTACATAAGTATTCACAGCCTTTGCTCAATACTTTGTTGAAGCACCTTTGGCACCAATTACAGCCTCAAGTATTTTTGAGTATGATGCTACAAGCTTGGCACACCTATTTTTGGGCAGTTTCTCCCATTCTTCTTTGCAGGACCTCTCAAGCTCTATCAGGTTGGATGGGGCGCGTCGGTGCACAGCCATTTTCAGATCTCTCCAGAGATGTTCAATCGGGTTCAAGTCTGGGCTCTGGCTGGGCCACTCAAGGACATTCACAGAGTTGTCCTGTAGCCACTCCTTTGTTATTTTGAATGTGTGCTTAGGGTCGTTAAAGATGGAAGATGAACCTTCGCCCCAGTCTGAGGTACAGAGCGCTCTGGAGCAGGTTTTCATCAAGGATGTCTCTGTACATTGCTGCATTCATCTTTTCCTCGATCCTGACTAGTCTTCCAGTTCCTGCTGCTGAAAAACATCCCCACAGTATGATGCTGCCACCACCATGCTTCACTGTAGGGATGGTATTGGCCAGGTGATGAGTGGTGCCTGGTTTCCTCCAGACATGACGCTTGCCATTCAGGCCACAGAGTTCAATCTTTGTTCAATCTTTGGTCTGAGAGTCCTTCAGGTGCCTTTTGGCAAACTCCAGGCAGGCTGTCATGTGCCTTTTACTGAGGAGTGGCTTCCATCTGGCCACTCTACCATTCAGGCCTGATTGATGGAGTTCTGCAGAGATGGTTGTTCTTCTAGAAGGAGCTCTGTCAGAGTGACCATCGGGTTTTTGGTCACCTCCCTGACTAAGGCCCTTCTCCCCCGATCGCTCAGTTTGGCCGGGCGGTCAGCTCTAGGAAGAGTCCTGCTGGTTCCAGACATCTTCCATTTACGGCTGATAGAGGCCACTGTGCTCATTGGGACCTACAATGCTGCAGAAATGTTTCTGTACCCTTCCCCAGATCTGTGCCTTGATACAATGCTGTCTCGGAGGTCTACAGACAATTACTTGGACTTCATGGCTTGGTTTGTGCTCTGACATGCATTGTTAACTGTGGGACCTTATATAGACAGGTGTGTGCCTTTCCAAATCAGGTCCAATCAACTGAATTTACCACAGGTGGACTCCAATCAAGTTGTAGAAACATCTCACGGATGATCAGTGGAAACAGGATGCACCTGAGCTCAATTTTGAGTGTCATGGCAAAGGCTGAATACTTATGTAAATGTGCTTTTTTGTTTTTTATTTTTAATAAATTTGCAAAGATTTCAAACAAACTTCTTTCATGTTGTCATTATGGGGTATTGTTTGTAGAATTTTGAGGAAAATAATGAATTTAATCCATTTTGGAATAAAGCTGTAACATAACAAAATGTGGGAAAAGTGAAGCGCTGTGAATACTTTCCGGATGCACTGTATTTGGACAAGCAAACATTTGATCCTCTTTGAAACAATGCCTGTTAATAAAGGTGATATTCTATCAAATGACACATAAACTTGACATTTGTAGTAATTTTCACAATTTAAATTCATAAAAGACTGAGCAGTCAAATGGAAAAAGTAAGTACACCCTTACATTTATCACACCTTCAAATCCATAAAATTAGAATCAGGTGTTCAGGATTGTGTGCCAGTGATTAGAACCTGCTTAGGGAGTGCAGGTGGAACCTGTCTTATTTATACCCCTCTCATATCTAGCGTCTGGTGTTCCCTTTGCTATTGAGGTGTGTTGTGTCATCATGCCAAGATCTGAAGAGATCTGTAAAGCCTTCAGGAAAAAAAGGTTGTGGAGGCATATGAGTCTGGCAAGGGATTTAAAAAGATCTCCAAATGATTTGAGTGGTCAAAAATTCCAGCAAGCCGATGTCAGAGACTAGTGGACAATTATGCAAAAGAAATTATTTCTGCTAAAGGGGACAATACTAGCTTCTGAGGCCAAAGAAGAATATTACATCTATTGATATTTCTGTTGAATAAATGAATGAAAAAGCTCATTATCCTTGTGGCTTTGTTCAAATATATCAACTTTATTAATAGGCACTGATTCAAAGATGATCAAATGTTTGCTTGTCCAAATATGTCAATAAAACCCAACAATTTCCATGGGGTGTACTTAGTTTTTTACACAACTATGTTATTATTTTCCATTATGAATGCTCAAATCTGACTGGCCAGAAAGTGTGCATTATTTTCTTACTACAGCACAGTTAATATTAATGCGCTTGTTCTAATATGTTATTGTTTTTATAACAACACAAGGACTTGAACAGCAGACGCGCCACATAATCTAATCTAATGAACAGATTTTTAAAAAACAAGTTTTTGTTTAACAAAGTAATTCTTACAACTGTTGATGTGGTGTTTTTTGTTAGATGTTTATTTGATATTTCTGGAAGTCTCTGTTGACTCTTAGTCTTGCGCTCTCTGTCTCGGTACCGCTTTACATTTCCTCCGTTTTCTCAGTAAAATGACAGGCTGAGATTTATGTATGTGTGTGTGTGTGTGTGTGTGTGTGTGTGAGCGAGAGAGAGATGCACTTTGTAGTCGGGGGAATGGAACTGGCATGCATTATTTTTGTATAAAGCATGGTCTGTCATGTGTTATTACTTACATAATGATATGTCCCAAAGTGTTATTCCCCGAATACAATTTCCCAATGATTTAAATTTTTCAATAATTAAAGAATGTCAGTGAAATAAGTTGGTCCCTGTAATAACCTACGTTACAGTAACCATAAGCAATCATTCCCTCACCAGCCTCTTTTATTTTCTCACTCTTAAAGTTAGTAAGACAAAAAAATGCATCTTGTCTCATTACTGAGAAACCACAGAGCCCTCCGTCCTGAAGACGTTCCAAGGTTACAAAGCGCTGACACACGATCAATATCAAACAAACCCCCCCCCCTTACAGAAAGCTTCACCATATCAACAATCATTCCCTCAAGGATTTTGTGACCGCAGAAATGAACAAAATCAAGCAAACGCTACAATATTCGGAGGAGCTTTCAGTAAATTTTCTAAATTAACGCAGATTTGATCCAAGACGTGTCATGTGACATCATCACAATGAGCATTCAGCCAAACCCGTCTTCGATTCACGTGCGTCGAACATGTGTACAGCTAAAAGGTCTCATTTACCAACAAACATCACTGCGAAAGACAGTGCAAAACTATTCCGTGCAACTGCAATGTACGGACCGAACGATTATATCTTTTAAAGCATGTTTTTAAATTGGGTTTATTATGGGTCTTAGATTATGTGGATAAATCAGCTTCAAGAATTCAAAAGCA
This sequence comes from Ictalurus furcatus, assembly GCF_023375685.1. Lineage (NCBI taxonomy): Eukaryota > Metazoa > Chordata > Actinopteri > Siluriformes > Ictaluridae > Ictalurus > Ictalurus furcatus. Next base: position 28,121,708 of record NC_071257.1, on the reverse strand, counting down.
CTGTCCTATAATTAAGTTTACTGGCTTAATATATTAACACTAACTATTTTTATGGTGTCCTATTACTGAAAGTAAGTTTCTGAATAACAGCTCTTCATTCTCCACACTCAGACATCTTACAAACCTTCTTTTTCTTCTTATCCTTCTTCTTTTTCTTTCTATCAGGATCATCATCCTTCTTCTTCTTCTTTTTCTTGTGGTCTGAGTCTGACGGTGTTTCTGTTAAACAGAGAACCAAAAAAACAGGTTAAGCAAAAGTGAAATATCTGCACTAAAGTCAACATTCTAAAATAAACAGTGATAGTATGAAGTGATAGTGAGAGACTTGATACCTGGGGGTAAGGGGTCCTGGGGTCGGTGGTGTCTGTGTTTATGTTTGCTCTTCTTCTTTGGGGGCTGAATGTGCATCAGTCTGTACTGCTCGGGAAGCTTGAGGATGTCGAGGCAGTGTGGAGAGAAAAACAAAACAAACCAAAACAGCATATGCTAGTTAATGCTCGTGTTTCCATTTGACATTTGAAGGAAAATATATGCTGCTTGTCAGAATACTGGTACAGAGCGCTAATACAGAGCCCTATTATGCCCTACCAAGCGTAACTGAATTACTGTTATACCACAGCGGTGCTGAATTTTGAAATCTGACTGGCCAGAAAGTGTTGATTAATTTTCTACAACAGCAGCTCTATCAAAAGTGTAAGCTGCACTTGGGTTTGTTCAACCCAAAGCTTTGGAGTCAATTCACTGATTCACTGTTTTTAAGTGTTAAATATTTGGATATTAATATTTTTATTAATAAATAAATAAATACGCACATACATACATAAATAAAAAAAATATATTACAATATATTATTATTTAAACCAGTTTCTTAATGCAACACTACTGTAGAAAAACGTTCCTAGGCCAATTTACCTGTTTCTTGGGTATTTAAAAACAATATATTATTCCATGTAAACTAATTTTTAATGATTTAAATGATTGTGTTGAAAAACACTGAGGCAGAAAACGTGAATATATATAAAAGAGAGCCAATACACTAAAATGACCTCATAATTTCCTTACAAGTGCATATGTTACCATTTCTACAGAAACAACTAATTCACAGGGACTAGTATTGCAGATACTCCACAAAATTTAAGACTAATAATAATAATAATAATAATAATAATAATAATAATAAAACTTAAAGTGTTGCAATTTAACAATGAGAAAACTTCGTTGTAATTGTCAGAGATAAAGTTTTATAAGTTTTCCACCACTGGCAAATTTTAAGAACAGTTGCATTGCATTGCATTTTGTTTCTCGGTAACAAGTTGCATTTTCAAGAGAACATTATGGAACGTCTTTATATCTGTTATGACATAAATGACAACAGGAACTCACTTAAATCATGGACGTTCCACACCATTCAACGTAACTATAAATGGATAAAAAGTATGGCGTATGAATTGCTGTGGTATAAGACAAATAAAACACTTCAGGTCATTCAGTAATTTAAAATAATTAACTTCAGGGTGGTAATATTTAATCTGGCCGCATCACACCACCACGGTTTTAGAGGGGGTTTTATTCTCTACATATACACTTTTACTACCTTGCATAAATTTTTTTTTACTAAACTAATTAACTAAATAGCTGAAAAAGTTTTGTGTTTAATAGTAGATCCTAAAGAAGAGCACTTCCAGACCATGTAAAAATATGGCACATCACAAAGAAGGCTGTCAGACTGACATAAAAAAAAGCCACACTTACAGGGCCTGTGTGTAGTCGGAACCCAGTAAGCATGGTTCCAGTAAGAGGACTGAAGGAGTTGTTGCACACTGGTGGCTTCTCAATAAGGGAGCGCAAAGAACTTCCATCCTGAAGACCTTGAGTGTCTATCATACCTAGGAAAAGGAATCATCTTTTAACTTCAAGGCATATCAAGGCAACATTCCCCATTCCCAGAAAATGCCTGTTGCTCATATATGGAGGGACGATGATGAAGTATGAGTACTAACATGGTCTGCACCACTGATTTCAGATTAATCTTAAATGTACTCACCAGGTAGCTCTGGGAGAAAGTTGCTGAGCTTCTCCTTCACCTTCTTGCCACAAAACTTGTTGTATGCATGTTCCAGATTGTAGTGTGTAATGAGGTTGGTGTTTCCAGTCAGCTCATTTTCCACTAAGGAAGAAGAAATATAAGAGTGGGACATTGTGGAAACAAAAATAATAGATACATTTGCAGCCGTAACAAAAGTGTTGAGTTATTTAAGCCATTGCAGTCTCACAGCTACAGGGTCCCTGGTTCCACCCTGAGCTCAGGTGTTGCACGGGTTCCCTCCAGGGTCTCTGGTTTTCTCCTGCTTCCCAACAACATCCCAGTAGGAGGACTGGCTGAAAAATTGCCCCTATGTACATCTATGTGTGTGTGTGTGTGTGTGTGTGTGTGTGTAGTGCTCTGCAATGGACTGGCATCCCTTCCAGGATGCATGCATTCCCACCTCATTCCCAGTGTTCCCAGTATAGGATCCACTGCTGATGAAGCAGGTACTGGATATGAACGAATGAATAAACCAGTCTGTTTATGTCAGCAGTTACCTGCTCCAGTCTTCGAGCCTGACTGTCAATAAGTTTCTCAGTTTTTTCTCATCCCAACAAGAGGCGTTAAAGAGCTGGCTGAGGTGTGTTGAGAGCAGGAACCCGTAATTTATGTGCCTTTTTGGAATAATCAGTGTAATGCTTAACGCTGGGGGCACAGTTGGGGGTTCAAATCCCTCCCCTGTGTGTGAGTTTTCATGTTCTCCCTGTGCTTTGGTTCTTTCCTTTGGCTACTCCGGTTTCCTCCCCCAATTCAAAGACATGCAATTTCCAAACTCTCTCTCTCTCTCTCTCTGTGTGTGTGTGTGTGTGCCTGCCCTGCTATGGGTGTGATGGTGTCACACACCTACTGCCCTGAGTTTCCTGGGAGTTCCCCCCCCCAACTGTGTGTAGGATAAGCAGTATAGAAAATGGATGGATGTTTATCTCTGTACTAACATGTAAAACACTGAAAATTACTCACACTAGTGGAGTGTGGTGGTGTTAATGATTATAGTTGATGATGCTGTTTGTAAACAATAAAAAAGTAAGCCTGATTAAGACAATAAGGCTAGACAGGTACTCACTTGGCAGTTCTCGCACTAAGTAAAAGGGCTCGTTCATGGCTGCAGGTTTTCGGAGAGGAGGCCCTTCATCTACAAGTTGGTGTGGAATAGGCACAGCCATGTGCACTGGGTTTTGGGGGACCGGTGGTGGAAGTGGTTTCCCGGGGCCGAACCCCATCGCAGAAGGTCCCTGGGCTTCAGTTTGTCCGTAGAGCGATGAAAATATTTCTGTCATGTTTAAGATGTGTTTCTTTCTTTCTTTTTTCCCCCCACAATATGAACTATCACTTTTGACGTGTTGTTTGAAGACTTTCTTGACGCTCTTAGTGGTTACTGTATTCGGTGTAGTTTAATAGTTTGTACCATAATACATCTAATATTGCGACATATCTAAATAACATTTTATTATACATATTAAAATCACAATTCGTACATACTTTAGGATGCACATGATGTCAAAGGTTACAGGACTCAAACTATTGTTATCCACATTCTTCTTGTTGTTGTTTCGGTGCAGAATTTACGCGTTGTTAAGTGAAAGTTTAGAACACATACGTAATAGGCGCGTATTATCGAACACTTACAGTAAGCAAAACACACGGAAGCCCGCAGCGACGTCTTCCTATTACCAACTCTAACTGAGTCTCAAATGGCCTCGTACTCCCTTATCTAGGTGCCATGAAATAATGACTTCTGCACCCTAATAAGTGCACTAGAACGCTGTGTCGAACGATTTCCGAAACAACACGCGGCGCGTAACGTGAAACTAACCAATCCGCAGTGCGCGCGAGGAAGAGGCGCGGCCTATGATCGCTCCTCCCCCACCACCACCAGCTTTCGTCCGCAGTGACCTCTGTCCCTTTAACATTAACGTCGTTAAGGATTTCGCCGACGTAAAATCCTCAGCAGCGTTGCACGGGCCGCTTTCATTCATCTGCACTTACAGCGTTCTGGGAAGAACATGGCGCTGCTGACTCCTCTCTTCGCGTTTCTCTACCATTTACCGCAGGTGTATAAATGGCTGTTGAAGCCGTATTACGTGGCGTCGTTTTTTATGTCGCTGGCTTTCCTGATGGTCCGCAAGACTCCGGGAATCTGTGAACATCTTTCCACGCAGAGAGAGGACGGAAACCCCTGCGACTTCGACTGGGTTTGTGTGACATTTCTATAAACAAAAGATGTTTTCAAGCAATGACAAAACAACACGTTTGGAGGATTAGTGTTTCAGGTGTTCGGTGTTTTTGTTGATATATTACACAGTCCTGCATGTACTGAGAGGAACAGATGCAGATGTTGATGCTGGATGTAATGTGTAGGAGACATGTTAGTTATTTATACAGAGAGAATGGGGCTGGGTGTGGATGAACACAGAATAATTAATGATAACTGGGTGGCTGTGGGAATACCAGTATACCAGTATCACTATACTGTATGGGTAATGCTTATTTGAGTTATTTTTCTCCCAGTGCAAGTAATGTTGCAGGTGCACTATGTCTAGCCTTTCAGTGTTTACTAATGAGACATCCCTATAATGATCTACTTTTGTTTAATGTCCACATTTTCCTTTGTTTTCCAGAGAGAGGTGGAGATACTGATGTTTCTCAGTGCTATAGTCATGATGAAAAACAGAAGAGCAAGTAAGTGTTCCCTTCCCTTGTTTACATATAAATACTTGAAGCCAAATAACAACAAAGTCCAACTGCAGCCGTTAAAGCAGGTGGTCGTGAATACTGGTTGTGTTTACTGTATACACTATTATTCTCTAAAGGAGTTGTGCTTCAAGGACCCTTGAGCTTGTTGGGCAAAACAAAACGCAAAATGTTAAAAGCTATATGTATCTTGACCGGTAACTGGTGAAGAGAAGCGAGCACAGGTGTAATGGTAAATGGTCTGCACTTATATAGCGCTTTACGCTGCGTCTCATTCACCCATTCACACACACCCCCCAATGGCAGCGGAGCTGCCACGCAAGACGCTAACTTGCCATCGGGAGCAACTTGGGGTTCAGTGTCTTGCCCAAGGACACTTCGGTATGTGGAGTCATGTGGGCCGGGAATCGACCCGCCAACCCTACGATTAGTGGACAACCCGCTCTGCCACCTGAGCCACAGCCGCCCGTAAGGTGCTCGCGTTTATTGGTGCCAGTCAGTACTCTGGCTGCCGCATTTTGTACCAATTGCAAACGATCAACAGTTGTTCTAGGCAAACCCAGATAGAGCAAATTACAGCAGTCCAACCTAGAGGTATTCCATTCTAACAAACGGCTCTGACAACTTTTAGACCATTTTAATTTTATTGAGTTAAAGATTTTGGTTTACCAGAAAACTTGTTACCTGATTATTTCTGAATTACGTTACATGATACCACTGCAATAGTTCATAATGCATTTGGTCATGCTTGTCATATGTTCTTAATGAATAATGAGACACAATACAATTTAAAATTGACCAAACATTAACTGTTTATTTATATCCAACGAAAGAGCTTGTAGATCAACCTCAGTCAGCTAATTTTACTGCAGCTGGCAAGTTGATGTGGCTAGCAATGTTCTGAGGAGTCGAAATAAAATTTTTACGTTTTACAAACCACCTCGTAAACGTATCTGTTCTCGCACATTTACAGTCCTCGCTAAATCTATTGGAACAGCAAGGCCAGTTCAGTTGTTTGTGTTCTACACCAAAGACATTTGTGTTTGAGATCAAGAGATGGATATGAGATGAGAGTTTAGGCTTTCAGCTTTTTTTCTCCTGAAATGTGATGTGCTAAACAATGTAAAATACAGAAACAGTGGTTTTTCATTTTCAGAACATTCCAAATTGTTGCATTTGCTATGCCCTGTGTTTGTGTAATGTCGCAGATTGATTTTTCCCTCTTTTCTCAGCTTTAAAATGGCTTGCTTTTCTTCTACAGACAGCTCTATGATCTTCATGTTGGCTTATGTTTATTAACAACAAATGCAGTCTTCACGAGTGAAACTGAAGGCTAAAACCAAGAGTAGATATTCAGAGCTATTTATTGTTTAAAGTAGCCATGAAATCAAAATAGAAGTTTTGCAGCTTTTAGTATGCATATTTTAGCCTTAAGGTTATCTATGAGCTAGTGTTCTCTAAAACAATGACAATTCACATTTAGAAGATATATGCATTCAAAGTCTTTCTCTACCACCAATATGGATCAACAGTTTTGATTTTCACTGTCAGTTTTGACATAGATCTACACTTCAGCTTCTCATCAGATTTTCTGTCCAATCAAATGCTCTCTAGAATCTGAAGTGGCCCGCCCCTAACATCCATGGTACTAACTGTCAAATACTGTTTAGCCAGGGCTGTGAGGGAAGCTAAATGCTATTGGCTATTTTGAAAGGTGGAGGGGCCACTTGGTATGTCCCACCCTGGCTTTCTGTTTCAGTGGATATTAAGTCAAAACATCGAATAACACTGGTTTTCAAGGCACTTCCCAGGGGACTTTAAACAATCAGTTTAACAGGACACACCTGGGTAACAAGAAACACCTGTCAGTCACATGTTCTAATATTTTTGCTTGGCTACAAATTGGGTGGTCTGATAGCACATTTTGTATGTTATGTCGTTTGACACATCTACATTTAAATACCAGGAAATAAAAGCTAGACTTCTAAGCTCTCTTCTCATATTCATCTTTTGATCTCAAACCGAAATGTCTTCATTCTACAGCAAAAAATATATAAGTGAATTGGCCTTGCTGTTCCAATAGTTTCAGAGAGGACTGTATGTCATAGCTATGCCAGATGTTTGCATTCTGAACAAGAAGTCTGGTAGCAGAGTGTCTTGAGAGCTAAGCATAATGGGCGATGAAGTCTACGAGCAAACCTCAAGCATCCTCCTCAGCTGTTCTGAGGTCAGTGGAGAAATAAAATGTCCGAAATGAACGCAACCTGATAGCTAATTACACCCATGTCTGTTTTTCTTTGTCTTTTACTTGCCCACTTACCACTTTGGCTCCTTCTCTGATGCAGTAACTGTCGAGCAGCATGTGGGGAACATCATCCTCTTCTGTAAAGTGGCCAATGTGATCCTGTTCTTCAGACTGGATATTCGCATGGGACTGCTCTACCTTACCCTGTGCATCGGTCAGTACACAACTTGCCCACTTGAGGCCAATTCACACAAAGAATTTTGTCCCCAAATTAACCAAAGTTTCAATCCACACTAGCATGTCACTCAAACCCCACACAGCACAACCTCATCTGTATTGCAGTGTTTGATGCTCTGAGTGAAGCGTGAAGGATGTAAAAAGACCTCCAAACATACAGTGCATCATAGTGGCAGTGTATGTGTAGGATTTTTTTCATGCAATAGCTCATGCAGTATTATTTCCAGTTCAAGAACCATAGTAATGACTGTCATGATTGGATTTGATAATTTGATTGGTTGGATCATTTATGTGCACCAAAAACCAAATGCTACAATTAAGCAAATGACACTCGAAGGTAAACAGCATTTGTATTTAATGGGGTCTCCTCAGAGAGGCTGAAGGCCTGCGGATGTGATGACACGCCAAGGTGATCTGTCTTATTTGTTGAGTTATGAACAGTGTCTTTAAATTAAGAAAACTAGTTAATTAATGATCTAATCTAATGAGTTACTTGTTTACTCGTGCTAATTATGACAAACACAGTGGTATTTAAATGTACGGTAGGGGGAGGAAGAGAGACACAATAAGGTCTTTGCTGTAATAGGTGCTAGAAGGCTTGATGCACAAAAACACAATTCAGAAAATAAACCTTGCATGTTGATTCTTATGATTTTGAGAAATAACTGGTACTCCATCTATTTTAAATTAACAAATTATGTTTTGCAAGCTTGACTGAGTTTACATTCTCTCTCTCAAGCTCTACTTTACTATCTACTTATGTTTAAATTTGACTTTTGATGTGTTTTAAAGTTTCCATATCTGATTATTAGCTCTGTGGCAACTGCAGCAGCACATCATTAAACCCTGGAGTAGAAACCTGTAGTTAATCTCACATTGTCATTGTGGCTTGTCCAACACTGCAGATTATATTATTTTATAATTCTATTGTATTATGTTTAAGCACGCTTTTTTTTTGAATAAACATGATTGCTCTTGGCTAACATTTCTTTCTGGGTGAAATATATTGTCCTTGATCTTTAACATGCTATTTGCTCATTCGTGTTCTTCCAGTGTTCCTCATGACCTGCAAGCCTCCTCTGTACATGGGCCCCGAGTACATCAAGTACTTCAGTGATAAGACCATAGATGTGAGAACCATTTTAAGCACCAGTACACACAGAAGTCTTCAGTCAGGACTTTGAGGACATTTGCTTCTGAACCTATTATACACACACACACACACACACACACACACACACAACAATAATTTACTAGACAGAACATGTACAGTTGATATTAATGCCAAACCTCAATTCTGTGTGATAAAGTATATGTCCTCTTTTGGTCTTCAGGAGGAATTGGAAAGAGACAACCGTGTGACCTGGATTGTGGAGTTCTTTGCGAACTGGTCTTCCGAGTGTCAGTCTTTTGCGTCCGTTTACGCTGATCTGTCCTTGAAGTAAGGCCGAGTCACAACAGAAAAAATACACTGACTGTTTTGTGCTGCACATCATTCTAAATGTGTAAACTTGTTTACCTGCATCATGTAATAGATAAGTATTCTAACTCCAGTCCTTCTGCCACCAGGTACAGCTGTGCTGGGCTGAAGTTCGGAAAAGTGGACGTGGGCCGTTATGGCGATGTGTCTAAGAAGTAATCAACTCTTTCTAAATCTCATGTGTCAATTTCAAAGCTATGCTGATAGGAAAATGTATTTTAGATGCTTCAAATGTCCTGATGCGATTCATTTTTTAAATTGTCATCATAATCGTCTTAGGTACAAGGTGAGCACATCTCCTCTCTCAAAGCAGCTGCCGTCTCTGGTGCTCTTTCAGGGAGGGAAAGAAGTTATGAGACGCCCCCAGGTGGACAAGAAAGGACGAGCAGTGTCTTGGAGCTTCACTGAGGTGAATACATAATGCATTACAACACAATGAAAAATTCATCTGTACCCCTCATTTAAAATAGCGTAAACGCGCTAAGGTCACTAAGGTAAACACACCTTAAATTTCTATCCGGTCAAAAGAGAATCAGTTTAAAGTGTAATTAATAAAAAAATAAACAAATAAAAGAAAGAAAATCCTCTTGCACTAAATTGCAGTGAAAAGCTCATGTCTTGTAATTGAGTAATGCAGGCGGAGCTACAGTAAGTTAACATTTCTAAAAATAAAATCTGTACTTAATCTTTGTCATACAAGTTGTGTCTTTCATAATGTTTATAATGAGTTAACACTTACAGTACAGCTACAGTTCAGTACAGTAGAGTAGATATGTTACTGTCCGCTCCTCTCGTCTGTTCACTGGCCTAGCAGGTTAAATACAGCTTAATTATTGTATCATGTCCTACATGTCAGAAGACCAGTGCACAGCACTCACCCTGATTCTGAACACTCTCCTCATTTTCAGGAGAACATCATCAGAGAGTTTAATTTAAATGAGCTGTATCAGAAATCCAAGAAACTAAATAAGACGAAAGGAGAGAGGAACGAGCCCAGTGAGTCGCAGTTCCCCCCAGTGCCTGAGGAGGACGAGGAACCCGAGGCGGAAGTTGCAGAGATGGAGAGAGAGAGCAAGAAGGACAAATAAGATTGGGAGAGAACACTGGGACATCACAGCAGAACTGTATGGGTTTATACACACACTCAGTGATGTGCAGTGCCCGGAGTCGTGTGGGAACATAATGATTGAATTTTTTGTTTTGTTTTTTGTCGGAACCACCTATAATCAAACTTGTACCTAAATGAATGGAATTGAATTGAAAAGTGCTGAATAATGCTGTTTAAGAACACTTAACCATCCACAGCCATCCTTTAGAGGTTAAGTGAGATATTGTGCTGGCTCGCCTGCTGGTGAGTGTTTCATTTTAACCAAATTTAACATTTCATGCATCCTACCTCTAATGAGTTAATGAGATCGTTATTGATTAATTTAGATGGTATATTTTGTAGGTAGTTGCTTTTAAATTATTACTGACTACTAATGGAATTCTAATCTTCATTCCTTTTTTGTTAACTCCTACTTTTTCTATTTTTTTCTTGGACATTTAGTAATTTTGGCCATGTATTTGTCTGATTGCTTTGTGGTACTCATTTGGTAACAAAAAGTGTTTACCATTACGTTTCTGTATGACAGCCTTGTTTTATCTGAAGGGTACAACAGCTCTGTATTAACTATGACCAAAGCATCAACTGTTATGAGATGATATTTTCAAAGCTTTGATGTTCTGCCACAGACCTCTTTTATTCGAACATCTAGCATTTGGTGAAGCTGCACAGTCGTAAATATTTGTGTCAGCTTGGCTTGATGCTTCCATCTCTGTGTTTTCCATCTTGTGAAAAATGGAAGTTTGTGGGATGTTTTGGCATTTTTTTTCAAAACGAACCCATTGCTTTTCTCTGCTTTCCTTCAGGTCATCCTGCAGTCAGTGGACTTACATACCCACGCTTGTACGGGGCATAATTTCAGTTAGATTGCACACACACAACTGTATGCTGCATGCACCCTAGTGACCGACTGATTCTGACTTTATTCCAAACCACAATTACTGTATAGTGTTTAACTCCATTGCAGATGGATGTGACTGAGATTGTATGCTGGGAGAGGTTTTGGATGAATGTTGGCATTCCAGTAAAAATAAAAAATAAAAAATCCACACAAAGCTTAGTCCTCCGCCATAGTTCTACTTTGTATCCTAAACCCTAGTATGTTTAAAGTGGAGGTCATTTCTTTCTACGCAATGTTATGGTAATGACTAATATGACCTCTTTATCCCCACAAATGTTTTCCAAGTCTATTCTAACACATCTGCTCACCACCTGAGAACTTTAAATGATCCAAAAATTACAGCAAAGCAAAAAGTAGAATTGATTTATTCTGGTTTGCTATTTTGAAGAAACATTGCCCACAACCAGACAAACAAGAATCCTCTTATACAACTTGGGCTCACTTATCCAAATGGTTTGTTCGTGTAAATGAAGGCGGCAGTTTTTCGTCTGAAACCTGGTGTAATTTCATGGATTGATTAAAAAAAACATTGTCATAACATGGAATGAGGAAATGCCAAGCATAACTCGATGCCGACGCGTCTGACGCGAAGAAGTCTAGTCCTTCTTGTTACTAATTTGTATGTATTAAATACAAATATACTAAAATATACCTTAAACAGGGAGGAATCAATTTAAGATGCATGACCTTGACCGTCTTTGGATCAGTTCCAAAATCTAATCAGTTCATCTGCTGGTTACAATGATATTGTACAAAACATTCAACCACTTGTTCTTGAGATATCGTGCTAAGGAGAATCTTGTACAGATATCCTGAAAACATAATGCTGCAAACAGTTTCTGCATAAAATTGAGCATTTACACCAAATTTAAACACAAGGCCATTCATGTTTATGGTTTTAATTTGTTCAGATCATTAGATTAAGACAAATTGAATAACAATGGGAATACCTTACCTCATATAATCATGACCAAAAATGTCATTCAAAGCTCAGTAAAGACAAAATGCTCCTCACCTTTCACCTGAATTCAAATGAACAGAACCAGCCTGAAGGGGCCAGTATTGGTGTTTGCACATACATCGTTCTGAGAAAGTTTGTGAACTCTTTGGAATTATTCACCATGAATGGCTCCTAAAATGGCACCTGATCTTCATCCAAGTGATGAACAGAGTTATTTAGCAAACATACATGATTACTTTGCCATATCCCTGTCAAACCAGTGGTTAAATGTATGGTTATTGTTAGAAAAAACCACTAGGCACTGTTTTGTCTACCTGCTCTTCACAACAGAATTCTGACTGAGAGATTCAGAGCAAACAGAAGCAGGAAATTAAGATGTCTACAGTCTGATGAATTGTTTAAAAATGGAAGAATTAATTGCTACTATAGTTGCTAAGGGAGTGAACACCCTTAAAAGAACAGTGCAAGACTTCTGTGAACCTACCTTAATAATACACTGAACAGCTTTGCTGTCTCAAAGTGGCTCACAAACCTGATGGACCGATGAAATTCAGAAAAGTCTTCAGCAGACCATCAGGACACATCAATGCTAGAAACACAGGTGTCAATAGGGTCAACACAGTGGCTCAAACAAAAGTATTGGCATAATTTACAATGAAAAACACAGAGCCTTGAAATACTATAGCATTATGTAAAATAAATAAATAAATAACCATGTACCAAAACCACCTCCTCCCAGCTGCTTAAGATTCAACAGCTCCTGGAGACGTTTGGATGAGGAGGTCCTAATAGATAGTTTTCCCTAGTGGTGACCTTGTTAACCACAATAAGCTGAATGTATATTTGAATAATCCTTTTAAGTACTGGTTGGAGGAGTGTTATTCAGTAAGGATGTGTGTTATTCAGTAGATTGCTAAAGGTAAGCAGGTTTAAGTGCTGCACAGGAGGACATCAGAGTGTGAAATGGCATTAAACCCTTGATATGGTGCTGTAGTACGTTTTATTTAAACTAAACAATTTATTTTCTTGAGAACTGGTGGAGATCAAGGTTTGAGTTTCCCAAAACCATACCAACAAAAAAAAAATCATAGTTTAATGGCAAAGCGATGATCAAACTGAGCACTATGTCTACCAGTTCAAATGATCTTAATTGTGCAACGCTTTTGAGAAACTGGGCTGAATGGATCTACAGCAATGGGTTCAGACCTTGTCAAGTCTTTTGGGTTGAACAGTGAATCAGTTCGTTGTGCATCTTACCACTGGAGACATGAGAAAACTGATGTTCAAAATGATGTATTCTAAATAAATTATCAAGCCAGTCTAATGCTCAAATACTTTATAAAGTGTTTATTAACAATGCTCAATCACACTCACCCACAGACTCACATTCACTCACACACAGCTATACAGTACACATTTTCCTTCTTAATTATATTTCCTGTTTTTCTTTTTATTCTCATATGGAATTGACTAGCTGCTGAAGCGGCTGTCAAAACTCTTATCCACCTGATTGGACAAACATGATCTACATTTCAATCCAAAGCCGCCAACAATTTGAGGAATCACTGAAACACAAAGCTTGCAAAATATCCACAACATTTTTTGTTTCTTTTTTTAAAAGTAAAAATTAAATTAAAAAAGGCATTTTATAATTCATAACTACAGCAGTCACTTACTGACTGGTTCAACCATTATTCAATCCAAGTGCACTGGTTTCCCACCTCTCCGGCCACCGAAATTCTCTACCTGCTCAGCTAGACAAGGGCATTTGAGAGAGTCTCTTCAACAGGAATTGATAAACCAAAGCAGACATTATCTCACAGACAGACTTTACAAGGTAACTCTGAAAATATATCCCACAAAATGTGCTTACCTGTGTGTCATGTGTATTCAGATGCTACATTTCATGGGCTGAGTGTTACGTTACATAGGATTCACCTGGCTGACTCTGAGGCTTGTCTTAATCTGGAGACAGACTCAGCCACAGAGTGGTCTTAGCAACAGTCATTCAAAATTAAACGAGTCTCCCTTCCCACCCACTTGATTGGTTAAAAACCCAAACTGGATACAAATCTCATCAGCACTAGTAAAAAACAAAAACAAAAGGGTGCATTCGAGTAAAGCATGTTTCAGTGAGATTCTCTGATCTTAATCCTTAACGTGTGGATCACAGAAACTGTCTTAAACCTGTGCTACTCAATCACACCTGAAATGCTTGATCATATCAATAGCTATTTATAAATTCATATAAAATAAGACTGAAAAATTAAATAAAAACGTTTCTCATTGATTTCCAAGGCCATTGCTCGAAAACACTCTCTTGAAAAGGATCATCTCAATGAACAACAATTTAGACCATTTCATTACCCACTATTACTTCTCCGCTTCTGATTGGTTAATGAACCGGAGTAGAATGGTCATGAGCCAATCACAGTGGTCCAAAATGGCAACAATATGCCGTTAAGTCCAACCATTTGGAGAAAACCCCTGGGGGAAAATGTAATTTTTTTTCTCTATACATAACATACAATTTATGATTTACACAACGGACATAAAGCAACCTTTGTCTTAATTAGATTTTTCAAGGCAGTCCAGTCATCTGCCAAAGTTGAGTGTCACACCTCCTCATTAATGGCAAGTCAGGAAGTCCAGGAATTCTATAAGCAACTCTCCTCCCCCTCCTCCGCAGTGTCTTATCCGACCAAACATCAGCAGGTCAGCTTTCTCAAACTTTTCCCATGTATAAAAGTAAAGCACAGGTCTGGAGCCCTTCTTTCACTCCAACTTTTTAAATAAATGTCCTTTTGTGTTCGACACATTTCCAACAGTGTAGTGAATCTCTACCCTGACTGAGCGAGTAGAGGAGGCAGCTAGGTCCATGGCTCAGCTGTTGACACGGGACTGGTCAAACAGCTGCCCACTCAAACCGATATCTCATAAGTGGTCCCTCCGACACCCGTCACCTTCTTCACCCCACCTCCAGGCTTGTTGACGGGGCTCTGAGAAGAGCCAACACTGGGATAGGCTTGTCCTGGTCGTGTAGAGACACTGACTGGATGAGAGGGGGAAGAGGCGGTCGAAGAAGGAGACTGAGGAAGAGGCGATTTAGGCTGCCCATTTGTCCGAATATAAGATTTCATCTGAATCTCGTCCCTGAGTGGCGGAGAGAGAGAAAGAGAAATATTGCTGGATTAATACGAATTGACAAAATGTCATTGTAAGCCAAACTTTCAATGTCGACAGGACATGCAACAAAAAAAAAAAAAAAAGAGAGAGAGAGAAGAAAAAAAAAGATGAATGCCTTTGAATGAATGAATGAATGAATAAATAAATAAATAAATAAATAAACATCAAATCACAGTTGCATAAAGATTTTGTCACCATCCCCCTACCCGAGAGAACAAAACCAAAGCACTACAAAACACACAAACACCAATGGTATAATGAGAACACTACATGTACTACATGACTGTTTGCTGAGCAAGCAAACTAGAAAGAACCCAACAATGGCATAAGCTTGAGAGGAAACCAAAAGGTGGGAAGAGGGACAGAAAAGGCTGAGATAAAGTGAGAGGTCCACTCACGGGAGTCTGTGAGGAGGAAGAGGAGGAGGAGGAGGAGGAGGAGGAGGAAGGAGGCAGCAGGAGGCAGCGTGGAGCGCTGAAGGCAGAGGTTGTTACTCACTTGGGCGCCTGGATGCCCCCTGCCCCAGTCGAGGTGGAGGCGGAGGCTTTACGCACAAGGCGATACTGCATTTCAGCGGCTGCGGCGCTCGAGTAAGACAGAGACTTGCCTAAAGGCGGGTGACTTGCACGTGGAGGGTGGGTAGAGGGGGGCAGTGGAGCATCTGTGGAGCGTGTGCGGTATGGGTTAGAGGGCCTTGGCAGCCCTGAATCAGACAAGAGCGGAGGGCGGGAAAAGCGAGGCGGCCGATGCTGCTGCTGCTGGTGGTGATGATGGTGGTGGTGGTGGTGGTGATGGTGCTGGCGAGGTTGTGCATCATGAAACAGCCTTTCACGTTCTCGGTCAGGTAGTGACGGAGGGGAGGCGGGGCCACGCAGGTAGGCGGTGCCACGGTGAGGTGAAGCAAGCAGGGCAGAGCTGGAAGAGGAGGGCTGGTGAAGCTCCTCCTCTCGCTGCTGGGCGATCTGTGCAGACAGAAAAGGGGAGGTGTAGCCAAGCGGGGGGTTGGGGGATGTTGATTCGAAATTCTGGCTTTCAGAAGGTGTAAGAAGGCTGTCATAGGACAAGCTGCCATTGCGGGGCGGAGGCGTCTGATTGGCTGAGCTCTTGTAGCTGGAGGCCTCAGAGGGTGGTGCATTGTGGGAGGTGGAGCGTACGCTGGAGGAGCGAGAAGCGCCCCCGGAGAGCACAGTGGGGTCGGAGAAGGAGGGATAAGAGCACCCCCCGAAAGAATAGGCAGAGATTCCAGGGGCTGGTGGTGCCCCTTGGCCTCCGGAGGGTCGCTCAGCACCCACACGCTCTTCTCCTCCTCCATCACGGCCATCCAGACTGGGCTCAGAGCGGAAACCCGGCTGCTGACTGGACTGGAGGAGAGAGGAGGACGACTCCTTCAGACTGTCCCCACGACTCATCTAGAGAGAGCAAAAGCAAGAGAGTGACAGTATGGGGGGGGGGGGGGGGGGGAAGAGAGAGAGAGAGAGAGAGAGAGAGAGAGAGAGAGAGAGAGATGCAGAGAAAAGCTATTAAAAACAAGATATACTTAAGAATGGAAGGAATAAGACCGTCAAAGACAGAGAAATCAGCACTGACACTGGAAAAATAGCTGAGGCATAAGAACTGCAGGATGGAAAAGCAATCAATTATACTAAGAGATTCTAATCTATCCTTACAAGTCAATACAGACCTTCTCCATATAAAATATCTGTTTAAAATATATGTCAAACTACTGGACAAGTGAAAATATAATTTTTCTATTTTCTCAGTTTATTTTCTCTATAAATATGCTGATCTATAAACAAATACTACTGATCATAGGTATACAGGTGCAGGTAAAAAAAATTGGAATACCTTGGAAAAGTACAATTTTTTCCGTAATTTAATTCAAAAAGTGGAACGTTCATATATTCTAGATTCATTACACAAAGTCAAATACTCCAAGCCTCTTTTTGTTTTAATCTTGATGATTATGGCTTACAGCTCATGAAAATCAAAAATCCAGTATATCAAAATATTAGAATAAAGAATGTATAATACAGAAATGTCGACCTGAGAAGATCTCTAAATCAGCTAATTAACTCAAAACACCTGCAAAGGTTTCCTGAGCCTTTAAGTTCTTGGGCTACATCCGAAATCGGTGATTTCTATGACAGTACGTACTGTCTCGAATGTGTTGCCATTGAAACAGTATGGACTAGTCAGTATGTGTGTGTATTATGATTACAAACCCAGACATACTACATCCGCAATGTTAGCACTGTCATGTGACCTTCGACGTCATCGTAAACACAAAAAATCTTAAACAATATAATCTATTTGGGTATTGTTAAACAAGTCCTGTTTAAACAAGGTTTAATACTTTAATGTGCATCGGGTGCATACTGCAAAATCTCGCCGGAAGCAGTAATAATGCGAATAATGTAAAAAGGCTAATAATGCTTGACTGTACATTATACTTCAAACCACGTTGGTGAACATGGCGACCCTACCATGCGGCTCTTCTGTTCTTGCACAGCAGCTTATCATCATTGTCGTAACAAAGATGAGGGACTGTTTATAAAGACGATTTGCACATTCAGAATTAATGAAGATGACAGTCTCATTACAGAGTGAATGATTAGGCAAGTTTAGAGCAGACACTGGAATAAATTTGTCTAAAGTCTGTTCAGACAGGTTATGAATGACATGAGAAAGTGCGTGAAGCAGCAATAGCAGCTCAGAAAGAAGCAGCATTAGCTTCAAGACACTTGTTACTATACCGTAAGGCATGAGAATAAGCACATTAATATAAACCTGTGATTTGTCTTGCAGCCAACTCCTTCTGAATGAGAAGAATCAAGAAGAATTCAACAGCACTGTAATATTACAGCATTTATGTGACCCTATAAAAATGTACCTACTGTGCAGAAAAACTCACTACAAGTTTACACGGTTAATTCAATTAAACTGACATTTTTAGATGGATATGCCTTGTACATAGCTTTACGCACAGTTCAAAGTATTTTAAAAAATGCTAGCCACAATCAGCAGAGGCCCACAGTCTGATGGTTTTCTCCCCATTGTAACTGACAATTACAGAGCAAGGGCAGACTTGCTAAGGTTGCAGGATTAGACATTTCTACATAGCAACACCCCCCAATTTATGGCTCAAATCTCATCAATGTACAACTAGAGGGTTAATACAGGAAATATAAAAAGGGTCATGTAGGGATGGGCAACATGGACTTAAAACCAGATCATGATATTTTCTGGTATATCAGTGACCATATAAATATAGTACCATGCACCACTGTTTTTGGCTACAAGTGACAGCTGCATGCAGTCTTGAGAGCCTCAGAAACACAAACATTGATCTAAAACAGGTTCTAAAGTTGCTAAAGGGGTCTGAAAAGTCACCAAGTTGGCAACACTGGTCTGCACTGACAGCTACATAAAAGGCAGGCTAAGCTCCGCCTCTCCCCAGCAAAAAGAAAAAAAGAAAATATATCGGGAGAGAGAACGCAGACTTTTCCAATTATGTACATTCTATTTGAAAAGCAATAAAATACACCAAGTACCCAAACGATACCCTATCTGTTTTTTTTCTTGAAACCAATTTCTTATCATGGGGAGAATTTCTACTGGTATATCACAAACGATAAGATATTGCCCATCCCTAGGGTCATATTACATTTTGAGTATTTATACAGCTAGAGGGAAATTACAAACAGAAAAAGTCAAAGGATTGCAATAAGGTGAGCATCAGCCAGAATTCACTCAGGGTTGAATAAATGATAATATATGATGAGCAAATCATTTGATCCATTTACATTTTTACAGGAAAATTGGATGAAAACAAGCTCATGTATCAAACCTCAACAATCGAGAGATTAGAAATACGGAACAGCCGTAATAAAGCACACCGCAGAATGCCTCTCAAATCTTAAACAAAAATTACCAGGTTCTACCAGAAGTACTTCTATTATCATGATCATAAAATGCCTCTTATTCTGTACAAACAATATAAAGCCCTTTGGTAAGAATGAGATCACTGGGCAATATTAATTTCCGGTTTTGCCCTTCTCACTTTCAGTGTCCTATTTTGAAGCCAATATGCAGGCAGATAAGAAGCACAATGCGATGCAACCCCCCAACACACACACACACACACACACACACACACACACACACACACACACACACACATTGTGCTTACTCTCACAATAAACAACAGATGGGGCTTGTGGGTGGGTTGTTGAAGAAAAGAAGGCTAATGAAATCAAGGTCAATCACTTGTTAATCCTAGTAAAGGTTAATGCAGCAAATGAAACTCATCCTTCATAGTGTTTAATTAATACCATTCTAGATGCGAGAGACAGGGTGTGTACAACAGCTGAAACAAAATCGCATGACTGATCACATCTCACCTCCTTACATTAACATCAATTAACACGACAGGTCATTCAGCACAGTGGCAGAGTGGCAGCTGAATGATTACGGGTGTGAAGCTTCCCCAGTTTAATTTAGTACAAAGATCATTAGATTTATAATAGTGTGTAAGGCAATCACAGAGTCAGTTCAAGTATCTCTGTATCAGGATAATGCAACACCTCACACACAGCTATTTATTACTATTATAGAGAGATTTATAAACATTTCCTTTTGTAGTGTGTTTCTCTATTGCTCGTTTCTTTTTCTTTCTCTGCACAAGTCAGCCTTGGGGAGGAGGTGTGGCCTATGCACCGGTCAGTGTCTATTAAGGAGGTGTATGTATGGTCTATGAACCTGCCATTCCCAATGTAGGAGGCGTGGCCCCTCCACTTCTCAGTCATAGTAAAGGAGGCATGGGCTGGGTCTGAAATCATGTACTCTGAGAGTACCTACTGCATTCGATTCAGAATATACTGCTCAGCTGTTAAAACAGTACACACTGATCAGTATACATGTATAGTGTGAATACAATCTGGATGTATTGCAACCATGCTGGCATCGTCATGTGACCTACAAATTAAAGATAGCAGACGCGCTGTTTTCCGCCATTTTTTACGGCTCTTCCATGCCAGTCCCATTGCTTTATGGGACAGCACAGTGTCCATTGCTTCCATACTGCAGAATCTCGGAGGAAGCTGTAGGTCATCCAGGTAGTTCTCGTCTACTGTTTTATGAATACTGAGAATTCAGTCATACTGTTCCTTTGGCCTAGCAAAGGAGGCGTGGACTCTCCACCTGTCTGTCTGATGAAGGAAGCATGGTTTCCCACTCCTCAAAGCTGAATGCATCACATCCCACTGCATTATACTGTATCTCACTGAAACTCTAAAATCTGATGTCCGCATTCAATGTAGCAGACAAGTCATAAAATTGGTTCACAGACAAACACACATCCCTATAGGTATAAACCACATACCCACACACACACACACACAAATAACACAAAGGGGCATATTCAAACACAAGTTATGTTTGAATTACTAAAATAAAATGAGGGGTGGACAAAACACAAGCCTGGGCACCTGGGACAAGCAAATTTTGCGTCCGGGCAATTAGTATTTTTTTTTTTTTAAATTCACACATGCCGTGTGGACTAGTAGGTTTAATCATTATAGACACCCCCCTCCCATTTTTGCTAAAACTAAAACGCAACTCAAATCATAAATCAACGGTCCCCAACCACCAGGTCACAACCCAGTACCGAGCCGTGGAAGAGTTGCTACCGGGCCACAAGAATGAAAAAAAGTGTCCAGGCTATATGAGATGCCACTGTATTATTTACTGTGCGTTTCCTCTTTAAGAGCCACTAACCAAATTTACATAAACACGATAACAGTAAACATCAGTTCCACACTTTCAGGTTCAGCTAATATGAACATGAGTGTGAAACAAACATCTCTCGAACGTTTCTTTAGTGGAGGAGGTAAGAAAGACCAAACGATGGCGACAATACAGACAGCTGCTGACGAGAAAAAGAGGAAAAAAGAAAGCTGCCTTTAACCGAAAATATTATGATTCGTATTTAAAAAAAAAAAAAAAAAAAAAAAAAATACGGTTTTGTCTCTACTGGCAATTCACATACTCCAAATCCCATGTGTATAAGATGCGGAGATAAATTGGCTAATGAGTCGATGAAGCCCTCAAAATTGCTACGGCATCTTGGACCCCAAGGGTATAGCAATAGGGCATTTTGAGCTTGGTGACTAGGCAAACTCCGTAACCTTTACACACTATGCAAAGAGAGAGCATCACGTTGGGCAATGACCTTTTGTTGTGAGAGTAAACATGATATGCCACATTAAGAATTTTTTAGATGATGATCATTATACACTTGTTCATTTTTCCAAATCTGTATTAATACATTTAACTAGTAAACTGGTTTATCACATCACGTTAGAAGCCACTTAGTTTTTAAAAATAGTTTTCTAGCAAGCAAAAACACGGGACACACAAACTGGGAGTTTTACTTGCTCTATGGACTAGCAAATAAATAAATGATTTGTCCACCCCTCAAAAAGAACCGTCTTAAGAAACAGATGTATAGAGCACTCTAAATTAGGCTACACTTAAGAGCTTAACATTAGCAAGTGCTTAAATACATACTGCTGAGTCTGTGAGGTTACACTAGGAAAAGGGCTAATACACACGCAAAGACACACGGACAAAAACACACACACAAACAAAGGCAAACAGAAAAGAATATGTACAATGACAACTTACTGATACTGTTCAACTGAAATCCACTGGGTCAATCAAATCAAAAGATAAAAAAGATGAGGTATGAGAATGGATTAAAAATAGGAAAAAAAAAAAGACAAAAGGATTAAAATATAAAGCGTGTAAATGATGATTACTGAAGCATTGTGTGAGACGATTGAGGTCACGGATTTATATATTAATCACTCTTACAGGTGTAATAACACAGCCAGACGATATAGACACAAGTACACACAGTACATGACAGAAGAGACTGACCTCCACACACACACACACACACACGCACGCACGCACGCACGCACGCACGCACGCACTCACACGCGTTACCTGGTTGGCATAGGCGTGTGTCAGAGCGGTGTGGTTCTTCCCCGGGCTGCTGTATGTAGGTCGGTATTTGTACATGGTGGGAGTTGGTGGAGCTTTATTTAACAGGCTGCTCTCTGGAACACACAGCAGTGACATGTTAGAGACAAACAAACACACAGCCTGATCCTCCTTTCGATCTGAGAAAATTAAAAATAGACAGGTTTCCTTCCAAGAGACTTTATGTGAAAAGTGTTTTAGCATGTTGAGAGAGCATGTTGTAGTATTTTCACAAATATTGACATGACTGTATTCAGTTTCACTTTATAGGATAAAGTTTGTATATATGTAAAAAAAAAAAAAATTATGATGAAATGTTTTTGAAAATCGAAACATAGTCACACGTTTATTCTCTGTGGTAGTTCCCAACGACAAACTAAGGGTACGTCTCAATCAGCTCCCTAGTTCAGTAGTCAGGACACTGATCAGGGAGTCGGCCATTTTATGGCCTGCCTCAATTGCAAAATCCTTCCAGTGCACTAGAACTTTCACTAAAAAAACTCCACAATGGAAAAACCAGACAGCATCGATGTGCAGTTCGTTACTTTACTGGAAACGATCTCATTTTCTGAAGCCCCTCAGATTGAAAAAAAAAGAAAAGATAATGGCGGATGAACTCTCAGCCGAACTTAGTCCAAGTACCTTATCATCATTGTTTTAGCTCACAAATTATCATATCCTTTAAGTAATCATTTGATAGCTTTACATGTTAAACTTCATTTGACGTTCTATATACAGTTGAGTCTAACGACTTAAGTGTTTAACGTTTTAAAAAATTCCACTAGCTAGCCTACAATCCTGCTTGAAGTATCATGCCAGAAATGTGTGTGTAAAGCTAACAAATTGATATGACACAATTTCAGATGATAAATGCCAGTGGTGATGTTGTACAACGTGAGTACATAATAATGTCACCAGAAATGGAGTCATCAGTGTCCCAATGTGTAGCGAGTCAGAGTCCTTACCAGCGCCCGAACTCGTGTAAACGATATACTGATTCATGACATAGGGAGCTGATTGAGATGCACCCTAAAACAATGCTGGATTGAGAATAAAATAAAAACCTATTTTAAAGTTTCATTTCTTGGGTTAGTTTAAATCTAGTTTCACGTGATCAGCTGTTTCATTTCAGTGTCGTCATCTTTTGATGTTAACTGCAAAGATTAGCTGAAACATAAGAATTATACGAACCTCAACAACCTCAACAACAACAACAACAACAGTCTGAGTTCGATTTCAGAACCCTGATCAGTAGATGATGGAAAAAATCAGGGGAACCAAACAAGAGAAATCCTGCACACAAGTGGCAATATGCACAAAAATCCCATATTTTAAAAACACTTTTGTTGCTTGCTTTATAATCATAATTAAAGAATGAAAGAAAACATAGTTATTAAGAACACAGAAGACATGAATCGGAGAGACCAAATCTGATCGTATATGGCTAGAGTCCAGCATTTTTTTGGTTATTAAGCTGTCTTAACACACCTACTAAACCAACGATCTTATAATAAAGTCTTGGCATTCATTTTGGCACCGTTCCTGGGCAGCTATTTCCAGTCATGCAAGATGGTGAGAGACTCATGTAACACAAAATAGTTGACTAGGATATGAAATGGCTGTTAAATTATGACAAAATGGCAGTAGTGTAGCCTTCTGTGCTGCCACCTTCACATTTTAAGCAGTGGCCTGGTCTTTAATCATACCATCTCTGAATAAACTCGATCATTAACTGATGAAGGGAATCAGGTGTGTCGGAGTAGGTACTATTCCACTGCTAAGCTCTACCAAGACTAAAGCTGTAGTTGAGCGAGGTCCTTAACCATCTTAGCTCCAGGGGTGCCGTTTCATGGTTGACCCTGCACTCTGACCCCAACCTCCTAACAAGCTGAGATATGTGAAGAAAAGAATGTCACTGAGCTGTAATGTATGTGTAAGTGACAAATAAAAGCATCTTGTTATATCGATAATATTGCTCATTAGACTCATGGCCATCAGTGTAAGAGGTAGGGCTCACACTAACTATGTTAGTTAGCAAACATAACCACTAGTTAAGGCTCTCAGATTGTAGCCGCTAATAGTGGATCATGTGACTTCAGTAGCATATATACTGGCGACAGATGACAGAAAGGCTTCAAATGAACAAAACACCTTTTTAAAAATAAATAAATAAATGAGAGAGAGAGAGAGAGAGAGAGAGAGAGAGAGAGAGAGAGAGAGAGAGAGAGAGAGAGAGAGAGAGAGAAAGGGCAAGGTAGAATCTGTTTTAAAAAATGTTGTGGCTGTGTCCATTCATCGTGCCAGTGCCACCTTTGGATGGAACAGTGGTTATCTTAGACAGTTAGGAATAAATACATAAAAAATTTATTTCAAGCGCAATGTTCGTCTTAATTCCAACTACTACATTGCAATCTATAATGCATAACACAGAAGTCCAGCTCCAGCATAATATTTAACCCAAAATGAGGTCAATAATGACTAGTTAATTTGACTTTTTTTTTTAAAAAAAAAAAAAAAAAAAAAAAAAAGAGAGAAAAAAAAAAGAAAAAGAAAATTAGACATGTCATTGTGGTGTGGGTGTGTACCTTCAGCGGGTCCTCTCGACAGGCCAGGGTATCTAAGCTCGGGTTTAGGAGGAGGCGGCGGCTCAGCATCAGCAGACTGACTCTCAATCATCTCTAAACTACTCTTAGACTGAGAGCGAGAGAGAGAGAGGGGGCAAGGAAAAAAAAATATATACAAATGACAAGTGAATTACATCGGAGTCAGACAGTGACATGGGAAAACAGTGATAGGAGGGTGCCCGAGCACCAAGCACCGGGCCTGAAGTGGACACACATATAGGAAGACAAACACAGACAGTAAAAGAAGTGTGTACATGCGCACGTGTATGTACATGTGTGCGTGGAGATGGCCTACCCGGTGTAAATCTCCATGGATACCATTGTCCAGCACCTTGGCTGCCAGCTGTGCCTCGGAGAATTGTGGCCTCAAGAACGGGGGCTGAACTGGCACCGTCTGTGCCTTTCTCTTCCTGCCCACATACCTGAGGAAGAGACAGGAAAGATTTCTCAGCATGAACAGGAAGTAAATTGGCCGTTCGTGAGTAAAAATGCAAATCGTAACAGTTCCCCAAAGTTGTTTATCTGAATACAAATAATGAACTCCGCATGATCAGAAAATCTCAGAGCTGACAGACCAACAACCACTCTGCGAGAAGATCTTGCCAAAAACAACAGCAGACTGTCTGTAAGAATTAAAAAAACAAAACAAACAAAAAAAACAAAAAACAAAAACACATTGCATTTTCCTATGTTTCATCAAAAGCTTTTAGTGTTTAGGGTTCACCGTTAGTTTGTTTAGCTATAAAAAAAAAGAGCAGCATGGGTAGGTCCTGACTTAGAGAATTTAGGTTAAATTCATGCAATTGAACACAAATTGCAAGAACAGGTTATATATAGTGATGCATTAAATAGCCAAAAATATGTGGACACCCGAACATCACAACCATATGTGGTTCTTCCCTGAATTGCTGCCACAAAGTTGGAAGCACACAATAGTATAGAATATCTTTGCATGTTGTAGCATTAAGATTTCCCTTCACTGGAACTATGAGGCCCAAACCTGTTCCAGCATGACGATGCCCCTGTGCACAAAGAGAGCTCCATGAAGACATGGTTTGCCAAGGCTGGCGTGGAAGAACTCAAGTGGCCTGCACAGAGCCCTGACCTCAAGCCCACTGAAGACCTTTGGGATGAACTGGAACGCTGACAGTACACCAGGACTTCTCGCCCAACGTTAGTACCCGACCTCACTAATGCTCTTGTGGCTTAATAAACAAAAACCCTTATTTCCCCAGACAGGAAATAAATTTAAGAGCATCCTCACTGAAAAACCTATACATCACAAGGCAAATAATAACATGTGTCCAGAGGACATGCAGGCTATAAAGGGAAAACTTGGTCCATGCCTGGGTGCCTGGGAGCTGCAGAGAACACGAGTCACATTTCTCCAACAGCCATTAGTGAAGGGGTTCACGCCTCCTCTGAATTTTCCCGTTACCTAAAAAGAAAGAAGCAGATTCATAAAGATAAGAAGAGAGCTAGAATTAGCCAGAAGCCGAGAAAACAGGCTGAACTAATGGACAGAGATTCTAATCTGAAGATTCTAATCTGATGGTTCAGTGGAAGTCATATACCCAAGAGCTATAAAACTGCCCTACAAGGATTAGAATCAGCATCAATACTGTCAAACACACACACACACACACACACACCTGCTCGTTAGTGGTTCTGCCTCTCGCTACCAGTACAATATGGAAACCAGTAAGGCCTGCTACTGGGATGAAGAAAAGTCCTGCTACACACATAACACCCATTCTGAGAGAAAAAGGGTCAAGGGACACAACTGCACAGAAACACAGATAAGCTATACCATGCCAAGTTCTATATTTATTCCTCAGTGTCTGAACAAAAGAACAAACATTTATACATATACACTGAAGTAATGCATGGATCCATCCTTCACCACACACACACACACACACACATCACAGCTAAAAAGATACGTGACAGCTGAATGTACTCGGTCAAGCTGCTGTGTGTGGTACAGGATGAAGAGCAGCCCAAAACCGAAGACGCCCATGATGTGAGTTGTCAGAGAGAGCAGGAACAGGAAGAAGTAGCGGTAGTTCCTCCTGCCTATACAGTTGTTCACCCACGGACAGTGGTGATCAAAATCCTACAGGAAGAGATGGAGCATGGGAGAAAATAACTTTGCATTTTCTCTGTCATTGACTTTCAAGGCATAGCACCGGAGACACAAATATGGAGAAAGTTCTGAAATGACAACGGTCTCTACACTGAGCTCCAACAACATTTCCACCTGAACCGTTTGTAAGCAGAATGCTTTTGCCCAATCAGATTTACTCAAAACGGCCAGATGACCGAGTCCAGTCTATCAAAACCGTTGAGATGGGACTGCTTAATAACATTCACTAATATCTAACAGGGGGTGACTTAATTTAGCTACTACACTGTATTTGTATGTGTACTTGGGTGGATTCATACCTCCACACAGTTGTCACACACTGAGCAATGTGAACATCGAGGTGGTCGGTAGAACCGGCACGTTGAACACCACTTCATGCGCACCTGTATTCCCCGAATCTCCACCGTCTTATAGAGCGGCGCTCGGAAATCGTCCTCCTTATCCTCATCTTCCTCAGCTGCAACGCAAATGTGTTATATAATGTCTATATTCCTTCAAAATTAAATAAATACACAATTTGAAGATTCCCACGTTATAGTTAACTTCTAAAAGTACAAAATAAATGTCTCCTCACAGAAAACCTCACCATAATCAATGACTAGTGTCTGCCTTACAAGTCCCCAAGTAAGCTGTTATTATAGAAAAGCAGCATATTATAACTAGTACATTAATATAAAGCTTGCAGCTGGAACTATAGGCTGCCGAGTGAGACATCAGTTTGATGTCAGTAGGTCTTCTCCTGTTTGCAGAAACAGAACGGGAGACCAAAGTGATTAAGAACATGCCAGAATTTGCTTTCTAAAATGCCGTGTGTTGTGATGTTGGGAGTCAGAATCGGGGGAAAAAAACAGGTTCAGAAACACATTCGATTTTACCGCATACTATGGAATCAGACGCCTTTCCAAGCAAACAGAATACGATTGTGGTTACAGGCAGTTAGGAGAGATAATTGGTCTGAGAAGCACCGTCTCTACAGCAACCAATTCATCTCAGCTAAATAGCCAACTATCATATTAGTAAAGCTGGTTGGCTAAGAATTAAAAAAGGGTTAAGGCTTTACATTTACGGCATTTTGGCAGGCGGCCTTATCCAGAACGACTCACAATTATCTCTGAGCAGTTGAAGGTTAAGAGCCTTGATCAAGCGTCCAATAGTGGCAGCTTGGTGGTGCTGGGATTTGAACTCTTAACCAATGAGCTACCACTTCACAGTCAAACCTGCATAGCTTGCCTAAAACGTACACCAAGAAACTAGCTAACTAATGCTAGATAACGATGTTACATTCTTAGTGAGGAGTTGTCTATAATTGACACGTTTAGCCAGCTAATTTTGTTCATCTTACAAATGCATCTGTTTGGGCAGCACCTCAGCATTCAGTGATAAAAATAGTAAACGGTCTGCACTTATATAGTGCTTTTTAACCTTTCTGTTTCTCATTCACTGCCATAGCCTACTATCGGGAGCAAATTGGAGTTCAGTGTCTTGCCCCAGGACACTTCGGCATGTGGAGGTGTATGGGCCGGGAATTGAAGCACCAAACCTGAGATTAGTGGACAACCTGCTCTACCATCTGAGCCACAGCCACCCCAATGTCACAATGTCCTCGATATTGTAATCATAAAATATTACATTTTTGATCGTGCCCATAAACAACAAACTCGAAAGCATCAAGAGCCTTCAAATCATTTCACTACTTACAGGACGCCAAGCCATAAGGAGATACGCCATTTGAAAAATGTTAGTTTAGCTGAATAGCACTGCCTGTCTTTTAAAGGTAATCCATAATAATAAGTGGATAACATTTTAGCTAATGTGAAAGCAATTTCTGAATAAAATTTTTTGATAGATTTTTTAAATATATTCTTTGGTCAGATTATAACCAAGTTGCAGCTACCGAGGTCTTTTTGCAACCAGGTTGCACATGCAGCTCTTTTTTTCTTTACAAATAACAGGAGGTCTGCTGTCAGAGCTGCTGTTAAAGAAAATCAATCAACACCTCCTGAGTGATCAGAATCAAGAATTCAACAGCGTTCTGGTATAACTGATTACGATATTAGTGTACCAAAGTTAAAGCAAATCAGATCAATGGTGTGCTATTAAACAGTGATCCCTATAAATTCCACAGAAGCTGGCACATTTTGGATACCATCATTTATCAGAACCTCAAAACGTACTAAAAAAAAAAAAAAAAAAAAAAAAAAAAGACATGACGACTTGTGACTTGGTGCCCTCTGAAGTAAATGTAGGCAAGTGAGAATACTACCAATAGAAAAAGCACAAAGATTTTATACTTAGATTATTGGCTACCTCTTGGGAAGATGCCTGGGTCCATGAAGGTGGCCATACAGAAGTTGGCCAACACAAAAAGGAAGATGATTCCATTGTATATTGGTATGGCGACTGAAAAATTCTCCGAAAGCCATGGGCACCTGACACATAAAGGGAAAAGAAATTGGATTTAAAAAATAAATAAATAAAAAAGCAGTTTAAAATATCAAGTCAGACATTCATGTGTCACAACATGGGCAAGGACTGACAGTGTGAGTGTTTGCCAGTATAATGGATGCAGATGTACAGTCCCTTCTGAAAGTATTGGAACAGAAAGGCCAATTCTACTGTTCTCGCTATAAATTGACCACAATTTTGTTTCGTGATGAAATGCGAGATGACGGATCAGAATTTCAGCTTTAATGAACCCAACTGACCTTACCCAATCGAGCATGCATTTCACCTCCTGAAAATCCCCCGAAAATCCCACGAAACAAACAACAACTGAAACAGGCTGTGGTAAAAGCCAGGAAAAGCATCACAAAAGAAGAAACCGATAATTGATTAGGTCAATGAGTCGCAGGCTTGATTCAGTTACTGCAAGTATGGGATATGCAGCCAAACAGTAAATCCTATTTACTATAAATTACCTCAAGACTGATCTGTTCATATATTTTGCTCACCTAAAAAATAGGTGGTCTGATAAACAACATTAAACCTTTTTGTAATACAACTAGATGTAAATACCAGGAAATAAAAGTTGAAATTCTAAACTTGTCTCAGATCCATCTTTTGATCTCAAACCCAAATGTCTTTGGTGTAGAGCATAAACAAATGAGGGGACTGCAGGTTATGGTAGCTAAGATAGGGTTCAGCCCATATTTAGGGTTATATGCTGTGTATTCCAATATACCCATGAACTCACACACAGACAAAAATAAACTTAAATAAATAAAGATGGACCAGAGCAGTCAGCAGAAGAAAGAATTAAAAAAATTGGAAAGATCAATGAGCCATTTAAATTCTTGGTGTGGAATGACACAAGATTCCCAACAATCTGTAAAAGACTTTACAATTTTACCATTTTATTTTTCCTACCTTTTTTATAGACACTAAATAAAAGCCTCAGCATTTCGCAATTCAACTGTTTACACTACCTATATATTGTGATGCATACTGTGCATACTAGAAATGCCTTCAAGTCTTTAAAGTCCCTGTGAAAGTGCCTTGAAACGTGCAGCATTATTCAACGTGTTGATGTAATTTCAACTGAAACTGGAAGTCATGGTGGGACATTGTATGGCACCTCCCCCTTTTTAAATGGCCAATAGTGTTTAGCTTACCCCACAGCCCAAGCTAAGCCGGACTTGACAGTTATTTCCATGGAAAAATGCTCAACACAAAGCTGTGAGCTGGCACAAATACCCTCTACTTCAAAGTGGATGAATTGAAGCCATTTCCTTCCAAATCAACTTACAGATGGAAAACTGAATAAAACGCACATGTTCGAACAGCCAAAGTCACATTTATGACCCATGCTTGCCGACATGATTTCTCTTGCTCAACAATGACTACATTGGCATGTGATTTTTATAGTGTTGGGGGTGGGACACTTCCGACTCGAGACAGCATTGATTGGACAGGAAATCTGATGAGAAGCTGAAGTGCAGAATGAGGTCCTCAAAATTGTCGAGAATTGTTGATTGATGGTAGAAAGATATTATACACTACATTAACATCAACGCAATTTACCCGCACACAACCCTGGCAAAGGTACTAGCTATAGAAGGAAGCTGAAATGCTGATGTCTGGTGACTTTGCACTATGGGTAATTTTATGGGTAATTATAAATAGTACATTTTGTGTCTCTGAGCTTAGGCGAAGCTTTTTATACCCATTTATAGATTTTTCAACAATCTGAGCTGATCAGCCCATCTACAACTTGGACGCAACTTGGATGAAATTAAATAAAGTATGAACGTGAGTATGGGGTGTGTGTGTGCTCATACTCACGTGAAACAGAAGAAGAGCGTAGTTGCTCCCACAAGGAAGGCTGTTGCTGCAGACACCGGAACGTAGCGGCTGGGCCGAAGGGGGCGGGACGGAACGGTTGGGTGGGGAGGGGAGGCGGGGTCAGACAAACCCCCACTCTTACTGCTACTCGGCATTACCCAGGGCACACCAGGAGGAGCCGTCACTGAGAAACCACCCTTCTGAAGGTGCGTGTGTGCGCCTGTGTGTGTGTGTGTGTGCGTGTGTGTGTGTGCGTGCGTTTAGGAAACGGGATAGACTATGGGAGGAGTAGCAGTCCTTCTCCTCCTCGACTCAAGATATAGAAATTACAGATTGTCTGCATAGTTACAGCTGAAAGATTCAAATGAAATGAGCAATGAATTAAAAAACTTAAAACAACAAGTGAACGAATCAGGCTTTCTGCACTCCACTAAAACAATCCACACCGCATTCAGGCTTGAACAGAGACGCAGCCATCAAGCTGTGTTTCCTGACCCTTTTAGGCCAGCATAGAAAAGAAAAAGAAAAAAAAAGAAGAAGCTTTTATGAGTGGCTTCTCTGAGATAACAAGTTCAATGCTTTTCTTGGCTTCTTTTCAAAATTAATTTTTGCTTTAAAATCTAAAAGCCATTTTGGTCATTTTGAAAATAACTTTCCATTTAAAACCGCTACAAGCTACACTATAAAAAGCAATCCAATAACAAAAGGATATGGCGAACGTTTTTTTGGTAAAAGCAACATAAAAGCGATGAGGAAAAAGCACTTAAATGTTGAATTAGTGTTCCATATGGCTGAACTCTAATAACCATAAACGAGTGGTGCTAATGAAAACATTTGGTTTTACAACTTAAAAAGAGGTAGAGGATAAGATGTTTATGACATGGATTTTGTAGTTAATGCAAGTTTTGCACTAAAACAAGGTAAGTTTGGGCTCTGAGTATTGTTAAAAGCTTTCAAAATCTCCGTCCTGTTTTAAAACAGAAGTCGGCCTGACGAAGGAGTAAGTCAAAACCGAGAAAGGAGGTAACATTAAGTGATAAAGCCAAACAACAGGGCAGTGACAGATTTAGTGTCTCCCCTTTTGCGTTTTACAGAGATGTAGATAGTGTTGTGAGGATGGCACGGAAATCGCTTCCAGCTGTTGCTCTTTCTGCCAGCTCCTGAAACATAGAAATGTCTCTTTTGATTTCGTTCAACATGTGGGGTATTGCACTTCGCTATGCTGGATATGCTTGAGTCTTTCTGTACCAAGTCGAAGCATTCTGCTTCTAGGCCAAAAGGCCAAAGGCAGTGATGGACCAGTCTAGCTGTTGTCCTCACAACCAATCAGCAGGATGTAGGCAAAAATGCTAGCCAGGCGTCTGCCTAAATCTTCTGACAATAACAGAAGCATCTACAACAAGAAATAAATTTTTTTTTTTTAAAAAGTACAAAGATTTTCTGAGGCACGGTGTGGCTCAAAACACAAAAGCTCACAGGAAATGCTAAAACAGAGCACGCTCCAGGCACTCCCGAGTGCTCATTCAAACCAGTGGAGTGACTGTAAAATAAAAACTTCAAAGCTGCAGACGACCCCAAAATGCGGAAATGAGAACGAGAGACGAAGTATAAAGTACAAACAAAGCCCAGCTGTCCGCTGGGAGACTTTTGGGATTTCCTTGTGTGCCGTTTGTTGCAAGGCTGATGCCGGCGTGTATTACATAAGAGCTTGTGAAGGTTGCAGTTTCAAGCATGCAACCTGAGCCATGCTTACGGTTACGTGTGTGCACTCCAGAGAGTATGAGTAATCCAGTGAAAGAGGAAATGGGTCCAACAGGTTAACACATCGTTGCTCTTGTTTCAGCGATGCTCTTTTCAGAATGCCGCCATGAAGCAAAAACAACAGGCTGTAAATGGTGATATCTGAAAGAAAGAACAACAGGACAACAGACTGATAAATCATTCAAACGATATTTGAGTCCGAGCAAATACAGAGTAATTATTTACAGTGACGAGGGACTGCAGATGACAAAAGACTGCTGTGTTTTCCCAAACCACAGCAGGTACTGTGACTTATGCAGCCAAGCAGCAAGACCATTTTTGCATTAGCACAAACGTTAAACTATAAAACCGACACGATAAATGAAATTGCGTGCCTCAATAATCATAAATTTAAAAAAATAATAATTAATTAAAACAAACAAACAAACAAAAAAAATCACTGCAAGCAGAAATCACTTATTTGTAGTCACAGCACATGCTATTATAATATGAAAGTGGATATAGCTTTACTATCCGAAAACTAACATTCTGCTGTAAGCCAGTGTATTTTTTAATTGATGATACCGGTTTATGGTATTACATTCATACATCTTCAATGATCAGAATGTTACTAAATATTATGAAAATGGGAATAGCATTCAAAAGCAAAAATCCATATTCCAGATGGATTTTTATTCAAATCCACTTTTTAGTTCAGCATCAATGATCTGATTCTTCCGACTTCCAACTTCTGAGGTAAGTCAAATTTAGCACAATAATTATAGTTCATCATTACACCCCTATGTTGTATTACTATAGTAGATCACATCAACCAACAAGTTTAAAAGCTCAATTATGTTCATGTGAGGAAATACTAGTGTCTATGATTTCTATTAAATACATCACTAAATAAATATAAAATCAACAACTGCATAAAAAAAAAAAAGAAAGTCTTTTTCTTCTTCAAAAAACGCACCAGTAAACAAGTTTTAACTGCCTCTGGGGGCTGTTACCGTGGTAACTCAGTTAACAGTCACAGAGCTACAACACACTGATTACCAATAATGTTTTTAAAATGAAACATTTCATTGTTTGTATATGAATGCATACATCTGTCTTTATATACTTATTTGAGGAAGATGAAATAAACAATCAGCTTTAAAACTAATCTTACAAGTAAGTAAGCTAGTTTATTTCTAAAGACTCTGCTGCTCGACAGGTTTTAATGCAACTTGGGACTGAGACGGATCTCATTTTAAACTGAAGCACCGCTTTTCATAACCAATTTCTCCTCACTTACGTTTTCATGCCTCGTTGTTTGACTGATACTTGGCCCAACAGCACTAATCTTTTTCAGTCTAAAAGCTGGAAATAGCAGTGTTTATGCCTGTCTGTAGGTCATTCATTCACACATTTCAAAAGTCTTGGTGTCAGAACCTGGAGAATCCGAGGTCTTTACCAGCTTTCAGAGTTTATTTTCGAGGTGGCTCTCAGTAGCACGTCCAAGCTCGAATCAGCCTTTAAGTCTCCAGTGCCAAAAAAGGGACTCAGACATCATGTTTCCCCTGACTGTTCATGCCTGTGCCTAGCTTCATTTACTTCAAGACATAAATCAAAACTTCATGATTAACATGAGAAATCCTGTTCTCACATTGAATAAGTCTAGCCATAGTTACAAACCTGCCGGCAGTTGTGTTTTTGGGTTGGGCACCGTGGATTTACGATATGAAAAGCCTTTACAAACAAGACCAGACAAGCTTGGTGTCATCGGACCTCCACCGAGTCACCAGCATCATAGACTCAGTGCGTTTACATGGACAACAATAATCCAATATTAACTGATTAAGACAATACTCTGATTAAGAAACTAGCATGTAAACAGTGATTTCTGATGACCTTAATCCGATTAAAAAGTCATACTCGAAGTAAACACAAATCGAATTAAGATATGTGGAGTATTCCTGTTTTAGTTGCATTATGGAAGCGCTTGACAGACATGTACACACCTTAATCACAATATGAACGTCGTGTGGGAGTTTTCACCGCATTGATGGCAAACAAGAGAGCACAGCTGTGTCCCAAACCGTGTACTTATCTGCTATATAGTAGTTGAAATACATGTATATAATGGGAGAAATACATGTATATAGTAGGTGAAATACATGTATATAGTGGGAGAAATACATGCGTTTCGGCTACTATATAGTAGGCAAGCACGTGATTTTGGCTGCAGCCCATGGCTTCATGCAGTCGTCTATTTGCACATATAGCATGACAAATAATTAACTACACCTGAAGCTTTTGTAAAATTTTAAATAAAAAACGCCCAAAACTGTATACGGTACCATAACGAAGACCAAATGTACGATACGTGAAATTCTGGAGGGAACGTCGGACGGCATGGGGACATAATGACGTGTGCCGTTAATCGATCTATGTTCTATAACATGTAAAACGGCAACATGAAAGGAACATCCTAAAAGCAACTCATGTAAATACCTTAATCACAATATTGTCTTACTCAGAATAAGGTCAATAATTAGATTACTGCTGTCCATGTAAACGGAATCAGTGATCGAACAACCCAGTTCTTCCATCTTAGTCCTGAAAAAAAAACCTTCATTGTCTACTAATGGCCCAGTAACCTCCATAATGGATGGCTAATAAATGATCTCCATGGGTGGAAATAAAGGATGACGACATGACTGATATAACCAGTAAAACAATGAACATGCTACTGCACATAAACTGGGACTATGAAGAAATAACCTCAACCGAAAGTGCCACTACAGACCAATTTCACAGCTGCAGTTATGAATGCAGGAGGACTATTCAGCATTATCCACAGTCTCTGACTTATTTAGTAGAAAACCCCAACGCTAAATGAAACCGAACACGCAATCTCATTTTAGTTGAATAAAATAGCATGAGAACATGCTGCCCTGCAAGATTAATTTTTTTTTTTATTAAATTTGTATTTCATGCAAATTGAACCTGAAAATGTGTACGTTGTGTGTATATTGCTGATCAGGCACCGCTCCAATGTGCTGCCCAGTCTTATGTTTTGATTGGCTAGGTTAAAATGTGGTAGTTAACTTTAAACTCTTGGTGTCTAACAAATAACTATAAATGACCTACACTCACCCTCCACTTTATTAGGAACACATTCATGTAGTTATCAAATCAGCCATCATGTGGTCTTCTGCTGTTGTAGACCATCCATCTAAAGATTTGATGTGTTGTGCATGTTGAGATGCTTTTCTGCTCACCATCACCATATATCCTACCCTGTAGCTCGAACCAATCTGGCCATTTTCCTCTGACCTCTTTTATCGACACGGTTTTTCCACCCACCGAACTGTCACTCACTCAATATTGTTTTGTTTTTTTTCACCTTTTGCACCTGTGTAAACTCTACAAACTGTTGTGTGTGAAAATCCCAAGAGATCAGCAGTATATGAAATACTCAAACCAGCCCACCTGGTACCAACCTCCATGTCACAATCAAAGTCACAGAGATCACGCTTTTTCTTCATTCTGATGTTTGATGTGAACATTAACTGAAGCTCTAGGCCTGTATCTGCATAATTATTATTCTTTTTTTGCATTGGGCTGCTGCCACATGATTGGTTGATTAGATAACCGCATGAATGTGGGGATGTACAGGTGTTCCTAATAAAGTGGACAGCAAGTGTAAATCAGTTGTCAGAATTGTTACCGCATTTAAATCAGTATCACAGACAGAATATTTCATATGAATTGGGTACTAGAGTCCAGTCAGCTTACAAGGTATTCTGCTGCATTCAGGGCTGAAATATGAATCCACGTTGTACTCTGTAAAGTCTTTTGTTTCTCTCATGCCTGTTTCAACAATGGTCTATGAGTCATGTAGGGTCCATAAGACACACCCTCCGTACTGAAAGTCTGAGACATTTTCAGACTCCTAGACAACTCATAAAAATGTGTCATAAAAGACGCACTGTGGGATCAATGTGGTATCCATTGTATGTTCTGTTTTATTCATTCATTTATTGTTAAACCAGCTTGTTGCCTCAGAGAGTGGAAGAGGTGTGTTCAGGGAGGAAATGGGCCAGGCCACACAAATATACTGGAATGCAATAGTTAAATTTATTAATATGCCAATACCAATAGTCTATATCTGACATTTACACAATTGTCTTCTGTTAAAAAAAAAAAAAAATAAAAAAATAAAACACCGGTAGGGACAACTACTGAAGGGACTACTAGGGACAGATGTCTCAGAATATGCACGTTGCTTGACAAGTAGAATAACTGGTAAATGGTCTGTACTTATATAGCGCTTTTTTAACCTTAGTAGTGCCAAAGCTAAGGTTACACTGGTTCTCATTCACCCATTCACACACCGCAATGGTAGCAGAGCCGTGATGCAATGCGCTAACTTGCCATCGGCAGCAACTTGGGGTTCGGTGTCTTGCCCAAGGACACTTCAGCATGTGGAGTCATGTGGGCCGGGAATCGAAGCACCAACCCTTCGATTAGTGGACAACCTGCTCTACCACCTGAGCCACAGCCGCCCAAGTGTAAAACTCGCTGTTATTTGCAGGTGATGGCAAAATTAAAGTGCATCAGAAAAAGATGGAGATACAAACGTCACCCATTCATGAATCTTTTATTTTTATTTATTATTTCAATGACACATTCATCTTCTGTAAATGTTTTATCTCAGTCAGAGTCACGGTGGATGCAGAACTCATCCTGGGAATACTGTGTGAGAGGCAGGAATACACCCTGGATAGGATGCACACACATTCACCTCTAGGGGCTATTTAGTGTAGCCAATCTATGTTTTTGGGAGATCGCAGAAAACGAGAGAATCCAAAGAAAACCCATGCAGACTCAGGGAGAACATGCAAAACTCCATACTGATAGTAACCCAAGCCCAGGATCTATTCGAGGACCCTGGAGCTGCGAGGCTGCAATGCTACTCACTGTCCCATGCATCCATTTTCCGTACCGCTTATCCTACACAGGGTCACGAGGGAGACGGGAGCCTATCCCAGGGAACTCTGGGAACAAGGCAGGGGACACCCTGGGCGGGGTGCCAACCATCACGTTCACACAACCATTCACACACTATGGACGATTTGGAATGCCTACAGCGATAGACGATATCATTGGGGATCGGCGAGTCAGGGATACTGCCGAGAGATGATGCCTTTGACCACATGTCAAGGTGGGTCGGTTTCCCATTAATGTAGTAGTGGCAGAGGGAGCATGGTGGAGCGTCGGCTGAGAATGGAGGCGAGGGGGGTGGAACCGACAGGTAACGCGTGACGATTCTCACCTGTGTGTAATTAGGGAAAGTGATTTGTTTGTGTCTCACTGTGCTTTCAGGAGAGAGAGCCCCGGAGAAACGGGAGAGAGAGAAAGCCGACCACCACCGAACCGTGTGTGTATAAAGTTGAGCAGCTGAAAAGTGACACCTTATGAGCTGTTTCAAGCCTGCGTCCAGCCTCCTCATTCCCTCCCAAATTTGGGAAATATTAATTGGGACGCCTTTGGCGTCTGGTTTAAAACAGAAATATTGCCAAACAGGCGACATGACATATTCCTTTAGCATCAACTCCAGCTTTGCTCACAAAATGACGTACAGCGAGTCTCATTTTCCATGCGTCATTTCCAGTCATAATTCCTGTAAACAATTAAATAATTAAATAAATGAGTAAATAAACAAGTCAGTAAATAAGTAGACAACTGAGTAAATACATGAGCAAATAAATATTGCCCTGCCCTCACGCACGATATCATGCATCAGTGATCTCACAGGCTGCCGATAGGACGATCTGACTACGGAGAAGATCGCCCAACACTACAGCGCACGTCTTTGGACTGACAGGGGGAGGAAACCGCTGAAGCACAGGATGAACATGCAAACCCCCAACCCCGGAGGTGTGAGGCAAAACGTGCGAACCACTAACCCCCACCATGAAACAATGCAGCACATGCAAAGTAGAAATCCTGTTCATGATTTGCACGAGCCTTAAAAAAAAAAAAAAAAAACACCCAAAAACTCATGCTTGGTGAGTGAAAAGTACTAAACGGTTGATGTTATAGTCTCACATACCATTTCATTCGAGAAGCTGGATTTTTTTTTAGTTTAATGAAGGTGGTAAAGTTTCATTTTGGCTTGTTAAGATTAATGATGAATGTCAATGTGATTTATTATAGTATAGATGAAGAGCTAGAGAGAAAGATCTCAATTTAAATCCACAAATTTCAAATCTTGTGTTTAAAACAAATAAATTCCTCATCAAATGACTCATTTGTAATTTCATTAGAGATTAGCCTCAGAGGAGAAAGTCAACAGAGTAGCAAGATGTTAAATGTTTTGTTCCTCACAATGTTGTTTTACATTATATTACTGAGAAAAAAAAATTAACAATGACAAAAGATTTTTTTTTTCTATTTTCCTTTAGAATCAGCATTTAAGCCAATTAATCAATTATATGCTGATTAATTCATATGAATAGTTAATTATTATACATTAGTTTTTTTGCAGCCTTACATCTGATATCTCAGCACACTTTCCTGGTCATAAGCTTCAGAATCTTGAAGGCTATCTACACTAATGTCTGCATAAAAACTTGCTTTTAAACACTGAGCTTTTCAGAGCAAGATATAGTTCCTGGACTTAAACACAAAAAAAAAGTTAAAAGGTATTTAGAAGTTATTACACTGTAGATTTTTGTTTGAAGCAGTTAATGGTAAGTAAATGAGATGATCTCACACGTTGGTTGATTATAAGCTGCGTCCGAAAAATTGCATCTTTTTGTGAAAATGTGATTCATGTTCTACTTCGGTGCAAAAAAAAGAAAGAAAGACACTTCAATAAATTAACATCTGGTCTAAAACAAAAACTCTAAAAGTAGTAAAGAGATTTAAAAGAAGAAAAAAAAAAGAAAAAAATAAATAAAAGTTTGCTAGGCCAAACACGGCACTCTTAAGTAAACAGTTTGGGTTTTATTATGAACAGTCCTATCTTTTGTTGCTTTGTATTTTGTCCTATGATTTTCCTCCGTCCTCTGAGAAAATTACAGGCCGATTTAATGCCAAACTGATCTTTTTTTTGTCCATGATTTTCTGTGCAGGTGTTGCCGCACATTGGGGGGAAAAAAAAAGATGTTTGACTGCTGCCTTATTCAGTCTCATAACGTATGCATCAGTGACCCTGACCCAGATATGAAACACTTCCCAAGACATGAAACAAAAAAAAAATGGATATTTCTTGTATACTTTGCTTGTTGTTGGAACCTTGGTTCACTCCAAACTGAAATAAGAGTCAGTGCGTTTACACGGACAACAATAATCCAACATTAACCCGATTAAGACAATACTCTGATTAAGAAACTACCATGTAAACAGCCATTCTTAATTACCTTAATCCGATTAAAGTCACACTCGAAGTAAACACTAATTGAATTAGGACACGTGGAGTATTCCTGTTTTAGTCGCATTATCGACGTGTATTACAGACATGTAAACACCTTAATCACATTAACGTCGTGTGAGAATTTTCACTGCATTTTGCAACAGGACACGACCACACACGACAGTGCTAACCATTTGACGGCAAACAAGAGAGCACGGCTGCGTCCCAAACCGCGTAGTCACCTACCACACAGTAGGTGAAATACATGTATCTCGGCTACTATACAGCAGTTAAGTACGCGGTTTCAGACGCAGACCACACCTTCAATCAGTCGTCTATTTGCACGTACAGCATGACAAATAATTAAC
Source organism: Ictalurus furcatus (assembly GCF_023375685.1). Taxonomy (NCBI): domain Eukaryota; kingdom Metazoa; phylum Chordata; class Actinopteri; order Siluriformes; family Ictaluridae; genus Ictalurus; species Ictalurus furcatus. Next base: position 28,081,202 of record NC_071257.1, on the reverse strand, counting down.
AGCACTAAAAATTTTAAATAAAAACGCCCAAAACTGTATACGGTACCATAACAAAGACGAACTGTATGTTAATACGTGAAATTCTGGAGGGACGTCGGGGCGCAGTGACGTAATGACGTGTGCTGTTAATCGAACTATGTACTATAACATGTAAAACGGGAACATGAAAGGAGTATTCTAAAAGCAACTCATGTAAACACCTTAATCACAATCTTGTCTTATTCAGAGCAAGGTCAATAATTAGATTACAGCTGTCCAAGTAAACGTAATCAGTATCTCTTCTCTACTCCAGTGCCTCTTTGACTTGTTGGACACCATGTTGTAAATTAAGCGTGATCATATGACCGTGTGATGCAAACATCAGAGTTTGTGGAAAATTCACTAGAAACTCGTTCCTCCTATGGTAGTTTTATTGCTCTCCGGATGAGAGTTTTATCACCGAGGAGACGTATAAAAATTCATTACAGATGTCCTTCTGATAAACTAATCCAATCAGAAGAGAGCTAGTAATGACCCTTAATCTCCAATCGTTCAGATAAACACAACCTCAAAGGGATGCTTTTATATTGCTGGTCATTTAAAGTGAAATGACCTAATCAACTTATGACTGGGTTATAAAAAAAAAAAAAAAAAAAAAAAAAAAAAAAGAATAGTAATCAATAAATAAATGAATTAACAGCAATCAGATGAAGTGCTATCTAAGTAAATGTGTTCTGTATCTAGAAGAGTAAAACTGACCATCAGACAGCATTGCTTAGTGACATGTTATTAAACTGTCAGGCTCTCTGATTGGTTAGCAAAAGTTATTGTATGTACAGCACGATAATTCAGTGCAGCGTGCAGGCCTAACGAGTCTGTCCATCTGATCAGAACTGCAAAATGAATGAAACATACAACTGAAGGAGAGGAAAGTAAAGACTGAAGAAAAACGTGCAATGCCGAACATAAAGTCACGGTCACATCGTGATTTGCATGAGTACACGGACAAAACTCAGTCCCTTACACAGTGATCATACAGCAGGAAATTCAGGCTCTAACATTACCACTGCAAAGGGTTTTAGCATTCTTAAAATATTAAAAACTCCATTTCCTATGTCCCCATTTTTGTACTCATGCAACTCGTTTTATTAAACTGCACACACTATATCGGATTTTGTCCAGCTTATAACTACAAAGTCCTTTTCCAAACTGGTCTAAATATATTAGAGATGGCACCCATCCAGCATCGCTTTCAGGCAGGAAACCGTGTACTGCGGTTTGGGTTTTTTTTTGTTTTTTTTTAATAAAAAAAGACCCGAAGTTGACGTCAATGTGCCGATGGTCGCATCAACAAATGATGAGGTAAAAATGTGAACTAAAATACAGTATAAACATTAAGGCATGTCGACTTTAAAATGAACTACAGTGGTTAATCTGGATGTGTTGAGTGACTCAGTGACTGCTGCTCGTCTATCGTATATGATTCGAGTAGTCTAGTAATGAGTCAGTATAAACAGTTTACATGCTGAATATTAATCAGGCTTTGAGCCGTTAAGGCCGATTTATACTTGCTGTTAACTACATATACACAAGATGGCCGCCGTGCGTATTCTGCTGTCATGTCGCTTGTGCACGTCCTCAGAAAATTTGCATGACATGTCCACGTGGTGCAATACCAACATAAATAGTGGAGGCAGTACAACACCATGTGACACAGTGTCCAGAACTTATTAAATAAACTAACCTTGTGTCTCAAAACACATACTTACGCACTAGTCTAGACCAGTACTAACTTTTCCCATCACAGTTAGTGCTTGAATTTTAAAAACTTACACTGACCGAAAGGTCTGTTTTGAGTATTAGTGTTCTGGATTTCGTAGATTAGTAAATATTTTTCAAAATAAAAGGTGAGAGTTTTGGATTTCTGAAGCAGATCATGACAATCACGTCGACAGCAGTAAGTAAACGGAGCGTCGGCCTATTTAACGTTACTATGCATGATGTCGCTAAACATTGCAGACCAGATGGACCGAGAAATTATGGCTCATCTACTAGATGCTGCATTTAATCCTCCAGATTTACAGAAGATACGCAACCGAGCATGTAAACAACACACGCACAGGTACACATATGTGCATCTTTAAGGGCATATATATTACTGAACTGGTATGGACTATGCTAAGGTCAGTGGAAGCAAGAGAAAAATTTTAGGCTCATGGCAAAGTGTAATTGTGCATGCATTTCTATAGAACTGATGTAAATGATTAAGGATGATCGAGTTGTGTAATACATCATGGCAATTTAATAAAGCTGTTGCGTCTGTGTAAAAATATATTGGTATTAGGTTTTATTAACTGTACTGGAAAACAGAAAGCAACTTGAAATGTTATTCTCAAGCCCAGGTTAAGATTTTTTGAGTCAATACACTATTTTCTAGATGTACTGGTCAAGTTTTTTGGCATACATTTTAACAACTGCGCATTTATTACAAACGTGAGACGTCATCTCTGACCCATGAGTCACTACATGTCAACACCGTAGTTTCTAGATTTGACTGAGCAGGACCCAACATGGAAAAAAGCAACTGTAACGGCACTCATGGAACTTTGAGATGGAGCAGAGGTAACCTTTTAACCCTACAGCGGAAAACATTTTCACACACATTCAAAAGAAAGAAAGAAAAAAAAAAAAGATCCCAGCAATTTGCCAGGATAGTGTTGTGTGAGAACTTGGGTCAAAGTTTACATGGCAAAAAGTTGATCTGACATTATGTCGGCAACGATCCCGGTAAAGTGTCAACCAAAAACAAATGACAGTTCATGAGTCATCATTCCTGAGACTAAATCTTTAGAAATTATGAATTCAGATCATCTGAACAATGACCAAAAAGCTTATAGGCCAAAAGCATTTCCAACAAATATGTATCCACGTCATACTCTGTACGTTAATACTAATTTCTTAACGTATTATACCTGAAAAAAAATACCATACTACTATCATTTAGAAGCATCGCGCGCAAAAATAGCGAGATATCACTAATTAATAAAAACAAATTGTGAAACAACTTTTCTAAAAGACTGCATGATTTGGTGAACTCTGTTCATCTGTGTTAAAGTTCACTTGGCCTAGATAATATGACAATATAATATTGATGAAGTCATAACATGATTCATTTGTCCAAGTACTGCGGTTAGTCAGGTGTTCAGTAAAAAAAAAAAAAAAAAAATCTCTGAACTTACAGTCAGTCGTTAACACTTACAAAATTCTAGTGTTATATATGTATTGAGTACCGTGAAGATTCTTTGTATTGTAATACGAGACTTTTGTCGTATTGTTGAGTCCTTCATCTGTGTTTCTGCTTCTCTACATCCTGCTACTGTTCTTCTACACACACTATCTACACACACTTATATGTAGCTCATACAGGAAGCATCAGATCTCTTTTTGAACCACACATTTATAAACACATTCAGTAATGTTTTTACTCCAAGTGCCTAAGCAGAGGACCTAAAAAGATTATAAAAGAGAAGAGGTCGACTGATCGTGGATTTTACCGATACCGGCCACCAAGTTGGGCGGGACCTGCTGATAACCGATTACATCGACCGATATTAAAATTGATAATGAATGAAAACATAACACTCAAAGATAATATTGCTGAACTTTATCACACAAAAACAGTGTTGACTGTACCATGAACATGAACTTTACTTTTTTTTAAATGAAATAAATATATAATATATACACTAACTACTTAATAAATATTAAAAGTAAATAAAAGATATAATAAATATCGATAATCGATAGTTCCAGCAATCGGTTATCCGTTCTGATTAATCAGTAAAAACCGAACAACCTGTCGGCCTCTAATAAAGACACTGCATTGACACTGTGCGTACTCCAGAAAGGAAGCCCTTAGACTTAAGAGCATGGAACAAAACCCAGCATGTGCAAATGGAAGCTACTAAAGAACAAATTACTGATTTGTACCTTCACTGCTCCCAGACCTGTTTACAGGTTGACATACAAAATATGCAAAAGAGAGAGATAGCTACACTGATCACAGTTTATACTTACATAACACATCATCATGATGCCTGTCTTTTCTGTTGAATATTTATCCAGGTGGGCCTAGTTACGATTAAATGTCTTTGGCAAGAAAACCCCAGCTCAGAGTAACTGTAAAACATGGTCTCTGTTTGATGGTTCTGATGATTGCAAGCACATTATTTAGTGATGATTTAATGACTGCATACACACATCCTAAAGCCTGGTACTGTCAAGTAAATGTTGCCAAAGAAAGAGAGAGAACGTTGAACATCAAACTCGGCAGTGATTAGTCTCAGATCTGCTTATTCACACTATTTTTTAACCAATGTGAAATGCAGTGCTGAATGAAGCATGAAAGATGTAAGACTTCTTTAACATACACTATTATTTGCCAATTAACCACTGAAATTATTTCATCATTTCAAGTCTTTACACCATGCTGATGTTATATTGTGCCTATAGTCAAGTTAAACTGTAGTATTTGATGATACTTGCGAGTCTTGATATTTGTATAGTATTAAGAGTTTCTGAGAATTATTTAACACTAATCACTAGATTTGCTCTCCACATGGCTGGTACGCCACGTCATCAAGACTGTGGATTAACTGAAAGTTTAAAAGCGCAAAACATCTCTCACGCAGTACAAAACAAGACAAAACAGCATAGAACCAACATCGTTGGCGCATCACGAAGCCTGTCAGTGCGTTTACGTGGACAACAATAATCCGATATTAACCCGATTAAGACAGTACTCTAAGAAACTACCATGAAAACAGCAATTTTTAATTACCTTAATCCGATTAAAGTCATACTCGAAGTAAACACAAATCGAATTAAGACATGTGGAGTATTCCTGTTTTAGTCGCATTATCGACGTGTATTACAGACATGTAAACACCTTAATCACATTATTAACGTCATGTGGGAGTTTTCACCGCATTTTGTGACAGGACACGATAACGCACGGCAGTGCTCAACCGTTTTACGGCAAACAAGAGAGCACGGCTGCGTCCCAAACCGCGTACTTACCTACTATGTAGTAGGTGAAATACATGCATCTCGGCTACTATATAGTAGGTAAGTATGTGGTTTTGGACACAGCCCATGGCTTCAATCAGTCGTCTATGTGCACGTACAGCATGACAAATAATTAACTGCACTTGAAGCTTTCGTAACATTAAAAATTAAACACCCAAAACTGTATACGGTACTATAATGAAGACCAACTGTATGTTGATGCGTGAAACTCTGGAGGGAACGTCGGGGGGCGTGGCACAGTGACGTAATGACGTGTGCCGTTAATCTATCCATGTTCTATAACATGTAAAACAGGTACATGAAAGGAGTATTCTAAAAAAAAAAAAAAAAAAAAAAAATCATGTAAATACCTTCATCACAATATTGTCTTACCCAGAGTAAGGTCAATAATTAGATTACTGCTGTCCATGTAAACGTAGTCTATGTCTCACTGTGAAGATGTCCCTGTGTAGTAGTTTACACCCAGCATCACAGTAAATATGTGAATGATTCAGTGCTGTGAAACACATGATCCGCCATTTCCGTACCGCCTGAGCTGCTTCTTACCATGTCTCATACTTTGGTGTAGTTTTGAAATGTAAACATGCGGTCAAATTGGAGTCAGTGCGCTTTATACCACCAAGAACATAGAAAATAAACACTATAAAATATATATATATATATATATATATATATATATATATATACACACACACACACATACACACACACACACACACACATACATACATACATACATTTTAAACCCTGATTGTTCAAGATAACTCACAATTACGACAAAAGGATGCAGTTTAAGAAAAAAATTTTGACAAAAAAATGTTTTCATGGGCATTAGTACAGTGTATATATAAAACATAAAAAATTAGGAGTTATATTCATTAACATGCGAGGTTATGCACAAAGGAACAGTCAATAAGTTCAAAATGTATATAATAAAGATATATAAAAATGGTATAATTTTTCGCCGAGGTGTGAAGAAGGTCAAACAATAATGACTGTTTTACTGTTGTCATTTCCTTTAAAAAAAATTATTGAAATTTATGCAAAATTTATAATTTTACAGTACAGCCATACTCAGAAATAATACTTACACAGTCAAAATACCATAACATACAAACAGAGTCCCACAACGAAGGGTCTTTAAACCAGGATGCGTTGACTTTTAGTCTTAATTCTTTTTGAACGTCTTTAAAAACAACATCACTGGATATGAAGATTTGGTTTAAAGTCATTCTAGCGCTTGTTTTACAGAGCTTAGATTTAGTTAAACATTATCAACCAGATCACATCATGCTGGGTTTTACTACGATTTTCTTTAAAAAAGATACCATAAAAAAATTGTGTTCATATTTATTTATATATTAAGATAAAAAAAAAAATTCTCTCTCCCATGTTTCTTTACAGTGGTAACACCCTGGAAGGAAATGTTTTAGTGTTTCCTCTTCATCACAATTGGGCATTTACTAGTTTTTGCTAAACAACTCCATTTAACTACTGCTCTTACTGTTATCGTTTCGGTATCGCGATACTTTGCTTGGCATCGGAGTCAAAACGATAATATCTCGACAACCCTATCTGTAGGAGCGTGCAGATGAGGAGAAATGTACATGATTTATTATAAATATTAACATAATTAAAGGAGAGAACCAATGCTCAGTTTATATTGTCTGGTCTGGGAAATGAAACAGTATTGAGCGTGAGTGTGTATGTGAGCGAGCGAGCGAGCGTGTGTGTGTGTGTGTGTGTGTGTGTGTGTGTGTGTGTTTTGGGTGTGTTTGGCCGCCGCAGGGCCCCGGAGCGAAGGGGATGCCCGAGCTAAGCCATGCCGCTTTAGAGAGCGCGCAGGGCGGACAAACGCTCAGCCAAACACCGGTGAGGAAACCGGGGCCCACCTGGGTGGAGATGATTAACCTGACCGCAAATAAAACCTGTTCGTCAACCACACACATTCAACGCCGTCAAAGAAAACCACAATGTCGTCATTAAGCACTAATTACACTAATATTTTTTTTAAAGCACATTATATGTAATGTATAAAATAAGAGGCGTTAGTTAATCAGACGCGGTTGGGTTTCACAGGCCGGTACAGCTAGCGAGCCAAAACCCGCTTAGCATGGACTGTTTCATTTACCTCAAAACACCAATTGGCATCACTACAACAATACACGACATTTATAACAAATATGATGTTTATAGCAACAAACGAGTTAATAAAGTGTTGCTAATTCTGCAGAGAGGTGGAGAAGAATTAAACTACACACCACAAACAGTTAGCAAGATAACGACAGCTAAAGAGGTTGCTATACTGTATCTAACGGAATAGAGCCTATTCGTTTCTTCTATCAGTAATAAATGCATAAAAACGTAATAAAATAGAAACAGCACAAGACATTTCACTAGTAAAATGTATACCCGGGAGTGTGTTTATATTCCGGTTACTGTATAACCTGCATGC
>NC_071257.1:27761180-27768680 GCF_023375685.1 Ictalurus furcatus | reverse complement strand
GATGTTGAATGATGAAGTAGAAATGCTTGTGTTTGTGGTGAGTGAATGTGAGACTAACAGGAGGTTTTTTACAATTCAGTCAATGTTAATATGAATTAATAACATTCAATAAATTAAGAAATCTTAGTTCATGTGTTAATGTTAATTAGAGTCATGTGTTTTCTGTTTATGAGACCAGTTACTGTGGAATAACTTGTTGAAATGGAGAGAATAAAGTTGTTATTTGCATTTCCTTCAGAATTGTGGAATTAATTTAAAAGAAGGCATAAAAGGCAGAACTATCGGTATCTGCTGATATCACTCTGAATAATCGGTTATCGGTATCGGCTGAGAAATTTAGTACTGGTGCATCTCTAGTAACATACATCATACAGGCAGCACCAAGGACTTGGCGATGAACAGGACGCTGGTTGTCAGCAGGCAAGATGCTCTTCATTACCCGTCTTAGGCCTGTGATCATCCCTCATGCCATTCATCAGCACAACAGCATTCTCATAAATGGCCCATTAGTTTGAGCTCGGTTTGTGTGGCCAGGTGTTTGAACTGTCTACTGTTTAATTGAAAGTCCTGAGCATGTTGTTTACAAGAAGCTTAATAAGTTCGGAAAGGTTAATGTCCTGCCTGGTTTGGAGGACTTTTGTGGTTTTTGCTCGGATACAGAAACATTTGTGATCATCTGGGGCGAATACTCCTGTAGATGGTCAGTAACTCGTGAAGGACTTTAATCCAGCGCTTGGTATTTTTCTCTTAAAACTAACATTATCTGAAATGGAGTATTGCATGTACGGGTTTGCTCTTTTAATCATCACACTTTGCATACTACACATACAGTCATGTTAAAAAACAAGTACATCCCATGGAAATTGTTGGATTTTTTGACTTATTTGGAAAAGTAAACATTTGATCCTCTTTGAAACAGTGCCTATTAATAAAGTTGGTGTACTCTATTAAATAACACAAAATTGACATTGAGTAGTAATTCACAATTTAAATTAACAAAAAAACAGATCAGTCGTCTGGAAAAAGTAAGTACACCCCTACATTTATCACACCTTCAAATCCATATAATTAGAATAGATTGTTCAAGATTCTGCTTAGGATTGTTCAAGATTATTTATACCCCTCTCATATCTAGCGTCTGGTGTTCCCTTTTTTATTGAGGTGTGTCGTGTCATCATGCCAAGATCTAAAGAGTTCTGTAAAGCCTTCAGAAAAAAAGGTTGTGGATGCCTATGAGTCTGGCAAGGGATTTAAAAAGGCATTTTAATCTCCAAATTATTTGAAATACATCATTCCACTGTAAGGAAAATAATGTGTGGCACAGATTTCAAAGCCCAAGAGCTGACCATCTGATGCAAAAAGAAGTCTCTAAGAACCCCAAAATTTCATCAAAGGATTGGCTAGTAAGTCTTGCAACTGTTGGTGTCAAAGTTCATGCTTCTACAATCAGAAAGAGATTGTACAAATTTGACCTGCATGGGAGGCATGACAGGAAAAAGTCTTTGCAAGACTACCGTTTGCCAATCAGCATATAGGTAAAGACCAGGCCTTTTGGTATAATGTGCTCTGGACAGATGAATTAAAGATAGAGTTGTTTGGTGCAGACTAAAGACAACTTTTCAGGAGAAGCACCTCATACCAACTGTGAAGCACAGCGGTGGAAATGTTATGGTTTGGGGTTGCTTCACTGCCTCAGGGACTGGACAGCTTGAATTCATTGATTCAACTATAAATTCTGCATCATATCAAAGAGTGCTTGAAGATAATATGAGGCAATCTGTCCCAAAGTTAAAGTTGAACCATACGTGGACCATTCAGCAGGATAATGATCCTAATCACACTAACAAATGCACCAAGGAATGACTCAAAAAAGAAGAAATGGAGGGTTATGGAATGGCCGAGTCAAAACCCGGATTTGAATCCCATTGAAATAATGTGGGGGAATTTGAAAAGGGCAATACATGCAAGATGTTTGAGGGTTTTCTTGCAACTGAAAGAATATTGCATGAAAGAGTGGTCAAAAATTCCAGCAAGTCTAGAGGACAGTTACGCAAAAAGTTATTTCTGCTAAAGGGGGCAATACTAGCTTCTGAGGCCAAGTGTGTACTTACTTTTTCCACAGAAGAATATATAAACTTTATTAATAGGCACTGTTTCAAAGGTGATCAAATGTTTGCTTGTCTAAATATATTAAAAAAAAAAAAAAAAGCCAACAGTTTCAATGGGGTGTACTTATATTTTCACATGACTCTGCCTAATTCTGAGATTATTTTTTTTTAATATGCAAGAATTTATGTAAATTATTGGCAAGAAACATTCAATCTTGTTTCTTTTTGCCAGATGTTGCTTCATAACACAAGAAAAACATACACGTTTGTGACAGATTAAACTAAAAACCAACGCAATATATCTTGGTAAGGTTTTCAGGATGAGCCACCATAACATCCAAATGATATTCCCTCAGTTGGTGTATTGGTATTGGGAATGGAGATTGCATTGCAGTACACATATAATATCCCCCTCTGTGGAGGGCCTGTTCTCTTGCTAACAATCTGATCACATCATGCATGAGTATGTCACCTGAAGAACAGTTGCTCCTTACATATCACACTAATGCACAAGCATCGCGGTCATTATGCATGTGCTTTCAACCACAAAGTCCACAATGTCTTATATGTCCCATAGATCTAGATCCTATCAGGCCCCAATAAGAAACCGTCTTCCAAAGTCATTCAGATCTTTTCCTCTTGCCTTGACCCAATCTTCCTCCCAGTCCACCACCGAGGTTAACTGGTAACTTTCTTTTCTTGATTAATATTAGGTAGTGCTTGCATACACTAGTTGATAAATACTTTCACCAGTCCTCAATGTTTGGATGTTGACTAGTCGGTGTGGCAGAACAGACTAAATGTAACTAAAACTAAATGTTACTCGTTAACCTGAAAATAATTCATATTTTGACTACAGTGGGGAAAAGCGTTGTTTGTTTTAATCCCACTCCTGTCTGCTCCCAAAAGAATTCCTCCCACGGATATTTTTGTTGTCTTTTTAAGACTAAACACAATCCTTGCAGTGTGCCATACTGAATTCCATCTTGTCCAGCACTGTGTGAAAGAAAAAAGCGCATTCAGAGTCAGATCAGCATCACAATGCCAGCTCAAAGAGGCCAATCCAGATTCGTTTTCGGGCTCTACCGAGGCTGGATTGGAACATGATGGTCCAATTCATTACCATGTTGTTATTATCAGGCTGGAAAAACCTCCCAGTTGCTTCTGTAGACAACATCCTCCATTCAAGAAAGGCCACCTATTGAGCTAAACTCGGCAAAAAAAGAAACACCCTCTCACATTCAACCGCTTTTATTTCCAGCACATTTCTTAACATGTGTAAATATTTGTATTAACATAAAAAGGTTGAACTACTGAGACATAAACTGAACAAGTTTCAAAGACGAACAGAAATGGAATAATCAGTCCCTGAACGGGGGGGGGGGGGTCAATATTAAAAGTAACAGTCAGTATCTGGTGGCCTCCAGCTGCTTTAAGTAATACAGTACATCTCATCTTCATGGACTGCACCAGATTTGTCAGTTCTTGCTGTGAGATGTTACTCCACTCTTCCACCAAGGCATTTGCAGGTTCTCGATCACGTCTGGGGGGACACATGGTTGCATGTAATTTTCCACTGCAAGGACAATCAGCTGTCCTTCCTGTCTCCCTGTAGCACTGTCTTTAGGTGTCTTACATTACAGACATAGCAGTTTATTGCTCTGGCCACATCTGCAGTCCTCATGCCTCCCTGCAGCAGGCCTATGGCATGTTCACGCAGGTGAGCAGGAACCCTAGGTATCTTTCTCCTGGTGTTTTTCAGAGTCAGTAGAAAGGTCTCTTTAGTGTCCTAAATTATTGTAACTGTGATGGTAATCGCCTACTGCCTGTATACTGTAAGAGTCTTAAGGACTGTTCCACAGGTGTATGTGTAATCACTGTTTATGGTTCATCGAACAAGCATGAAAAACATCGTTTAAACCCTTTCCAATAAAGATCTGTAAAGCTTATTTGGATTTTACAAAATTATTTTTAAATTATAGTAGTCTTCTTTTTTTTGCTGAGTATATAAAAAGGGCTCTTTTGATGGACAAGAGCTTCCATGCTGCGCAGTCGTGGTTACAGAATCCATAATGAAAGTTGAGCCACCAGGTCATCCACACAAGTGCATTTTAAGAGGCATCTTTAAATAGTGTAATATATCCAAGAGGGGTTATATTTATTATAACTGCACTGGAATATTTCACTGTATGTATCACTATGCTTATCTTTAAACTTCCAGTTCTAGCAACAGTTCCACTGAAAGCAGTACTACAGTAGGTTTAGCGTCATTGTCTTGGGACGTGGTAAACGATCTATTTTTCATGAATATAACTTCTTACTCAAAATATGAAAAGTTTCATCAGATGAAGATGAAAAGGAAGAAGGGAAGCCAGTCGCACCAGCTGCACCTTTTACCGGGCCTGTAGCGAGCTGACGGGCTGTCTGTGAGTGTGGCTTCTTCTTCATCATCTATTTCCTTTCACAGAGCAAAACTAAACAAATTATTTGACCGTATTGTGTCCACAATGTCAGTTACTCAATATTACTCAATATCTTCTTCATAAAACGGCTGTATAAAAGCAATCTCGCATTCGCAGTCATGCTGTTATGATAAATATCGGCGTGGACAATATGCAGTAACTGCACTCTTGCTCATGCGATAATGCTTAATGAAAATGAATAAACGTGCAAAAACAATTTAGTGTAGTCTTTAAAAAAAAAATTTAATAAAAAAAAAAAAAAAAAAAAAAAAGAAGAGCATTGAATTCTGGAAATGTAATTTGTAGCCTGTATTTAGCTGTTAATAAAATTGAAGTTCTTTACAGCTATTTATCATTAATATATAATCCGTTTTTGCTTTAATTATGGCAAAGACCAACTAGTCAACCACTTCTCTGAATTACTGGCCGACTAGTGAAAATGAATATTCATGCAGGCTCTGTTAGAAGGCATTGTTCTGTGAGAAGAGATCGTTCTACTTGAAGAATCCTGAATTGTGTTCACAGCAGCAGTGGCGAGTCCTGGTGTCTGACAGTTGAGGTTCCTATGCTATTCTTGGCTTTCGGCTTTTCTCTTCACACAGATTGTGCTGAGGTGTGTGTGTGTGTGTGTGTGTGTGTGTGTGAGAAGCACCACACAGAGATGTGAGCTCGGAAGCACTGGAAGACTCACAAAGCTCATTTTGTCAGACTGGTGAACGGTTCTCCAGAATTATGTGCTTGAGGTTTTTTTTTTTTTTTAAAGGGTTTCTTCCCTTACTAGAGAGGCGATATTTATTATGTATTATATGAGTATGACTGTGTGTCGTGATGAGGAAACCAGAAAGGGCTAGCCAGTTGCAGTGAGGTAAGAAAAACTGTGAGACGTGCTCTCGCTAGTTTGTAGGTTCGGACACATCATGTCCTCATGTCTTACACTCTGAAACCATTTCAATCCAACCAGACAGCAGCTAGATTTAGGGCTGATTTTATATTTCTGGATCTCCAGACTAGACGAATGCGCACAGGCGTCTGTCTCCCTAAGGCACCCGTTCACATTACGTGCAGGTATGCTGGCAGTGGTGCATTACCAAACCAGAATGCGCCAAAAATAGGAAGAATGTTTAGCATTTTGCTGTAGGTGTGAGAATTTTAAGAAGCAGCAGAGCAAGTCCTAAAGCAATATTTTATTGTTTGCAGTGTATTTGAGGATAATTTGTGGCAATATTACACCGGAATGTGTCTCTCATTGACTTGTGTTTTTTTTGTTTTTTTTTTTGTTTTTTTTTTTTGCCTGAGGCTTTCTCAATCCCTCTCCATGAATTCATTGTCACCCCTGGGTTCTAATGGTTTAATGATGGGTAGTTTAAGTGTCAGTGTTCACTTGATGCACAGCACTGCAGATTCATACCGACTGTAGTTGAGATTTTCAGGGTGTACAAGTCTGCAAGCCTCTGAGAATTTTCACTTCCCCCATAAATCAGCCCTAAGTGCTATATGCTTCTACTATTCCCTACAATCCAACTGGGTTCATTAAGAAGAGGCAGGTCTGTACCCACACCAGAGGGTTCTACAGCAAGTCAGATTCTATTCTAGAAGATGAAACCGCCTTCAGCAACGTGGAACGCCAGTGTTATTTCTGTACTTTACAGAGATTTTGGATTTGTGTGAAGGGATCGTGGCTTGGTTTTCTCCTTCGTGCATCTGCATTAATTATGAGATCCTCTGACTGTCATAACCTGTTGACTTGCAAGATATTGTGAGTTATGGTCCTGGGAAAATTTGATGTTCTTTCAAGATGACTTTATTCAGTTTTCATTGTTGATCTAGGCTTCCATTATCCTTTCTACCATGAATCAATTTCATAAAGATGAACACTCTTCCAAAAAGAACTTCATGATATATATATATATATATATATCATTAAACTGAGGACATCATCACTGGCTGGTGCGGCTTTGCCCAGTTTTCTTCAAGTGTTGCAAAACCGTCTTCTTCTCCATTATGCCTATAAATGGAAGCCTTCTTCTATTCCTTTGTAGTACAAACTTCCTGTAAAATCTGGAGACAATTTAGAAACACTTTGGCTTACAGACTCTTTCCTCCTCTGCCCCACTGGCAATTAATCATCCTGTTCTCAATCACTGGTAGATTTTCTTTTTGTCGTCTGGTTCAAATAGGGTATCTGAACCATTTAAGTATTTATGATGGCTTCTTCATATCCATTAAACATCTAGCAAAATGCTTTTCATTATCCAAGAGCCATATCTTCAGGTATTTACAAGTCTGCAGATCTTCGAGTCCAAACACCTCGACACGGTCCTGAACGCTAAATAGGGATGGACAAGTCAGTGGCCTGGGCGTTTAGGACAGCCACGTTTTAATGTTAGTGTTTTTATTCATAGTTGCCCACCAACAGATTTACTTCTTATTGACTTTTCATTTGGTATGCAGGTTTATGTTTAAGAGATCCTGTATACGTTTAAACGTAATGACCTTTATGGTGGTGTGATGTATCTCAGTGCTGTAACTCCATGCCACTGCCTCCTGCATTACAAACGTGAGGAACGAGCTAGCGTATAGTAATACTTCTTAGTCCGTGGATTAATGTGTGCGTGCTGATGATAAACAATTTTTTTTTCAGAATCAGGAACACGCAGATATGTGAAAACATGTACAGGACCGAGCAAAATAAACTACGGTGTCATATAACCCTCACCTCGCAGTTAAACATGCACTATATGGCCAAAGGTTTGTGGACACCTGAACTTCACACCCACACGTGGTTTGTCCCTAAACTGTTACCTCAAAGTTGGAAGCACACGATTGTTTAGGATGTCTTTGTATGCTGTAGCATTTTCAGTTTCACTTCATTGGAAGTAAGAGGACCAAACCTCCTCCAGCCTGACCGTGCACCTGTACACAAAGCGAGC
>NC_071257.1:27753680-27756180 GCF_023375685.1 Ictalurus furcatus | reverse complement strand
AGTGTAGACAGGAACTTGATCCATGCATATGAATTCAGCAACTGCCCTATCCAGTTATTCCTTGCTTTGTTTGAGTTTTTGTCATATTTTCTGTGCCTTTGAAGAGCTTCTGTTAAGGTTGGCAGTGTTAAAGTTTGCTGACTTTGCTTCTGACTCTCCTGGTGGACATCCTCCTCTGGCGGGAGGGAGGGAGTGAGAGAGAGTGAGAGAGAGTGAGAGAGAGATTTTAGTTATCAAACACCGTCTGACAATGACTAAAACAGTGGAGTCTACAGGTGCTAAGGTGCACTCCTAAACACACACCTTATACACTGAATGCAAGCATTAGTTTAATTTCACTGACATGGTCTCAGGCCGAAAAGATTTATTAAAACCATTAAGATAATTATTTAATCTAATGACATTAGGCTACATGTTGCTGACAGGACACGGGCTGAATGGCGATGCATGGTGGCCCATTCGGAGGTAGTTTATAACATTACAATGTGTTAGCATCGTTAACAAATAACTGGCTTTGCAAACATTACAAGGAGCATAACGTTAGCTGGTTTCATGGCTACAATGCCAGCTGCCTCAAACAAACATAATATAGGGCCCGTCTTTCAGGATAAGGATTAGAAGTTTTACAGTTTGTTTGACGTTAATATGACTTGAAACTCACTCACCTTGAATTCTTTGAAGAGATCGGGGTGCCTGTCTTTCCGGTGCTTCGCCAAATTTGAGGTATTTCCTCCCTTTTGTTTGAAGTGTACGATGGCATCGTTTGCACAATGGCTTCAGAGCATCAACTGTATGTCCGTTTTCATCCGCCTCGAATGCGAAGTACTTCCATATTCGACTCTTGCCTCTTTTCCCCTCAATGAGTCGGGGAGGAGCTAAACTTGTGGCCATTGCCATCTTTTGTAGTTTTTCCCTTGTGCGTAGTTGTTCTTCTTCTTTACCACTTGTGGACCGACTAAAACACTTGCGCGTATTTGCATCCCCCATCAGGTCCGGAAGAATCGCAAACTCTGTACTTTCGTTACAATCGTTACCAACGCTACTGCAGAAAAACAAGTATAGTCACGTTTTAAGAATGTCGGTACCGTCTTGGTACCGAAGTATCGGTTCTACTGACATCCCTACTAAGTACTGACTTGTACCTTGTGTTGTACCCACTGATACTTTCATGTCCACCATGAAGCTAACTGCAGGTCATGTTTATCTATAGCACTATGCGTTAACCGGCCTTCAGGTGAACACTAATTGGTTGGTGGAGATGTGTGTCTGGAAAAGTATAACTCGGTGGTAAAAATCATTGAAAGTGTGTGCATTTCACTCTTACCTTGCCCAGTAAAGTCGTTGCGCTGGCGTCACTTCGTACCTCGTGCATGGATGGGATGAGGCTCCACTGGTTGGTGCTTGGCTGATAACGTTCAGCCGTGTTAAGCCGCTCTCTGCCATTGAAGCCTCCCATCGCGTAGATGTATCCATCCAGTATGGCCACGCTCACATAGCAGCGGCGAGAGGTCATGGGCGACACCTCGTTCCAGGTTCTGTCAAGGGGATTGAACTTGCACACCGACTTGAAGCACTCTGTGCCGTCGAAGCCACCGATGACGTACACAAAACCGTCCAGGAACACTGTGCCGTGATAGGCTCGAACGCTTTCTTCTCTGCTGGAGATGCACTTCCAGGTGTCCATCCTCGAGTTATAGGTTTCTACAATGTTTGTAGCGGACCTGCGGCTGAAGCCGCCGACAGCGAACAAGATAGAATACGGGAGCCGTGGGCGGGCAAGCGGATCCGGGTATCCGGTGTTGTGAGCAAACTCGTTAATGTAGAACATGGCCTTCAAGGTGCGGAGGATGATGGGCTGACACTCCCAGGAGCTGCTGACCAGCGGGTGTGTCTTGATATTTTCTAGGAAGTATTCCAGATCTATCAGAGCCAGCCGCACCTGATCACACAGCACAGAAAGTGGAATAGAGCAAAAATGTGGGCTGTTGTAGGATGATATGATTTTCCCTCAGTTCTCTCTGTTTTAGATCAAATGTTGGTCTTTGGTCACAACGGCACTAAATTGCTCACATTATGCGTTCTAATCTCGACTCATGACCAAAGAATCTTTTTTTACGATGTGCGAAAACCCGGCTTAACCAAACTCGGACCTATCACAGAGTAATTAGAGGAACGGTCAGGATACTTCAAGTGAGTATACTGGAACTAGGGATGTCAGAAGAACCGATACTTCGGTACCAAGTTCGGTACCAACATTAGGGATGTCATGATACCAAAAATCTAGTAGTTGGTAACGATACCACCGAAAGTACACGATACTCGATACTAGGGCTGCAACTGACGATTATTTTCATAATCGATTAGTTGGACGACTAATTTTTTTTCTTCTTCGATTAATCGGATGGGGCGGGGAAAGCTTTCAGTACCTTTTTTGTTTGTTTGTTTACAATAAAATCCACAAACTGAGTGTTACAAATATAAACTTTAGACTAAAACTTTG
>NC_071257.1:27728680-27748680 GCF_023375685.1 Ictalurus furcatus | reverse complement strand
TTCAGCTCATCCCTCTCCAGGATGCCGCCGAGCTGCTCCTCGTTCAGCTCCAAGAACTCACTGGACGGTGACCGAACGACGTCCTCGAAGTGACGCAATGTGTAGGAGTAGGCCCAATCCTGCAGCTTTCTGAACGAGTAAGTGTCTGCGTACTGCCAAATCCCTAAGCAGTTTTCCGGGCTGAGATGTGCTTTCAGGAAGTCATAGCAGTCGTGAACAAGGTCTCGCATGAGCAGGTAATCGGCCATGACCAACACAGCCTGCACATTATCAGTGGTGACTCGAATCTCTTGGGTGTAGATGTAGTGGATTATAATCGCCATGATGTCTGGAGATACAGTCGTCATGGTGTACACCTTCTGATCCAAGCTGCTCCATCTGATGAACAGGGATCTGGAATATCAGGAAGAGGAAACATATTAGGAACAACAGTTTGCTCTATAGTCTGGAAATCACGAATTGGAATCCTGATGATGATGATGATGATGATGTGAAAGCTGTAGTTTGAGAGTTTAAATGGAGGGCGTGTCTCTTGCCTGTCAATCGGCGTAGCCGATCAAGTGTGTTCGCTCAGGTACAGTACAAACACGAGATGATGTACGATGGTGTCGATGATGGTATTAGCGACCAACTAAAGAGGATCTATGTATTTACTAGAGCTGCAACAACTAATCGATAAAATTGATGACAACGATTTTCATAATCGATTATTAACGAATGTCATTATGGATTAGTTGGTCTGCGCGCGGCAAGGGGGAGATTTACTCATTACGTTACTTCTCTTCCGAAAACACGCTTCAGAGAGTAAATACTAAAGTTGTGTCACAAATGAAGTACTGTACACTTACACTGTGCACTCTACCGTCTAGTGTGTGGATTTTAGAAAGGTAAAATCATCTCAAATGTACTAAAAAATACTAGCTTTTTTTTTTTTTTTTTTTACTAACCGGAAGTATAAGCCACTTCTAGGCGACGGCACCTGACGTCATACGCACGCTAGCATTAGCAGACACCCAGATTCAGGGACAGTGACTTTCTTCAGTTTACTTTCTGTCAGCGTTACCTTTTATTCCCAACATGACCTCAGTCACCATCAGACGGAGCCGAAATCGTCATGTGACTGAGGAAGAAAGACCTCTAAGGCAGGGAGCATTTTATATTAAACACCACCGAGATCAAACTGATGCACGAGGACAAACATGTTTATATCCAAAATGCTCCACTGTGTGTAAGGGGTTGGGGAAAACTGGTGCAAGTTGCTTAAAAGGTTTAGTTTAATTTAAGTTTGTCATTATATGCTGTATTTGCGTACTTGCAGTGTAAATTCTGTCGTTTATTATAACGGAAGTGATGTGTTAGTAAGGAGGCCGTGTTGCTGATCAAGCGCAGTGTAGACGCAGTGATGCGGAGTGTAGCGTGAGTAAGATCTGTAACGTCTAATTGAAACACTATGATCACAAGTAAGATAATATGTCTAAAGGCAGCGAGTAACAGAAACCACAAGGTGCAGTGAAAGTAAGTTTTTATTATTCATTTAGGACTGGAGTTTAATTCAGTGCTATTTGTGCATCCATAAAAAATAACTGAATAAAATAAATGAATAAAATAAATAATATATACAATATAAACTAAAATAAATTTATATATATATATATATATGTATTATTTTTTATGGATTCACAAAAAGCACCGAATTAAACTACAGTCCTAAATTAATTATATATATTCTGGTGTGTGTGTGTTGGTTTCTTTTCTGTTTTGGACAAACTGTTGTGTAAAGTTTTAGTCTGAAGTTTCTATTTGTAACACTCAGTTTGTGGATTTTATTTTACATAAACCAAAAAAAAGTACTGAAAGTAGGGCTGCACAATTAATCGAATATCGATCGCGATTACGATCTTGACTGCCCACGATTAAATGAACATGATCGACTGCGATATTGACGTTTAAAGTTCATCCTCCGCTCATAGAAAACTCTGCTGCAGATCAAATCAAGCGCTCCCTAAACTTACAGCCAATCACATAGAGCGGTGCAGGGATGACGTCATTTTTTATGCCAAAACCTGGAAATGGAGTTAGCATTTTAGCGCTCGAGCTGCCAGCTTCGCTTCGAGTTCCAGCGCCTTGCGCGAGGGGAAATTATGACACTAACATGATGTTAAATGGCACTACAGAGGATGGCGTTTAATGTCCCCGACAACACGCCGAACAGGAAAAAACTTTGCAGATAAACTCTGGCCTCTACAGTGTGACCATTTCACTCACATTTGTGACTGAAAAGTATTTTGTGTGACTGTGACTATGACAAACACTGAACATTGATGTTTGTTGTATTTGTTTACAAGGTGGAACAGGTTAACGGTTGTTTTTTTGCATACAGTCTGTAAAATTAACTGAAAATATTACATTTAGTTTATCAGAAGGTAAATTAATTTGTCATGGCTCACACTATGTTCCTAAATTCTGTCATAATTGACCAGCTCAAGTTTTCTCATGCCTACTTATGTGTTATATTGTGGCACATTAATAATATTAATAATAATAATAATAAATCAATGTTCAGTGTTTGAAGTCTGCTCCTCTTAAATATATTTAAAGCTACACTATTAGACATTTTCCACTGTCATGGTTCTGGGCTGGAGACAGTTCTCGAACCGCTCTGTGTATATTGTGTAGATATCTGAATAATCTCATATAGGATGTGATTGAGTTCATTTACCTGTCAGATGCAAAGCGCTTTAGTTTAATGGTGTTCATTAGGGATGATCCGATCAGGATTTTTACGACCGATACCGATCCAGATACCAATCTTTTTTTATTTAAGCTTTAATCAGGAGGTCTGTCAGACAGTTAAATGTAAGCTCTCTGCTCGTCGTCACTGTTGAGTTAAAATAATAGCAATGAGAAATAGTGCTGGTTAATTGATACAAGCATAAAATATTTATTTTTAAATATCTTAAACAATAAAGAGTCCTAATTAAAAGTAGACTAACACAAGCATGATCCATATTAGGAAAAAGGCTGATAGCCTTTTAAGGGGATAGCGAACTAAGCTTAATGTCAAATTGATATTAAATGCAACCCATAGTAATTAAACATTTTTTCAGTTCTCATTTTATTTGTATTTTATTAATTGATTATCTTTTTTATATTCGATTATTTATTTATTTATTTATAACTAAGCACATTTTCTGTCTTTGCATTTTCTTAGTTTTCTGTTTCAGTTGCTCCTTTTAGATGGGTACCCCCAGTACAGTGTTGCCATGTCTGCTGATAATACTGTGTTTTGGGGGGTTAAATCAAAACAGGGAAACTGGTGCTGACTTTTCTAGTGATATCTGGCAACCTTAAGTTTAAATGAAGTGAATACGCTATGTATTTGAGTTAGCGAAGAGCGTGGAGGAGAGCAGCAGTGTACTCCTTGTGAACAGTTGCTACTCTTGATTATGATTGGTAAGGAATTATTTAATAAAGAAGTTTGAATTAAACCCACCTTGTAGCATTCTTAATAATTTACTCCGCACGAAGCCGCTGTGTCTACACGAGCAGGTGAAAGTTCAGGTCATTTTGTGTGATCAATAAAAGATGGTGGTTGTGAGATCGGGAAGTTGAGAGAAGCAGATGATGTTCAGTGTTACTTGTCATCATAATGGCTTCTCTGCAGTATTTACACACTTGTTCAGTTGACTGAGGAGATGAAAAGCAGTGTGAAAGTAACTGTTGCGCGGTGTAGATGCATTTTGGACTTCCTGTAGTTTTTATTCCGATTGTATTATACAACTCCGAACAGGTTACTCGCACCGGTGTGAATAAATATTTAGTCACAGTCGCGCAAATGCGACTGAAATGGTCGCACTGTAGAGCCCTCAGTTTATCTGCAAAGTTTTTTCCCGTTCGGCGTGATGAGGTTTAATGTCCCCGACAACCTCTGTAGTGCCATTTAGCATCCTGCTAGTGTCATGACTTCCCCTCGCGCAAGCGCTGGAGGTCGCAGAGAAACTGGCAGCTCGAGCACTAAAATGCAAACCCCATTTCCGGGTTTTGGCGCTACAAAATGATGTCATCCCTGCACCGCTCTATGTGATTGGCTGTAAGTCTAGGAAGCACTTGATTTGTGGAGAAAACAGCAGAGTTTTCTATGAGCAGAGGACGAACTTTAAATGTCAATATCACAGTCAATCATGTTCATTTAATCGTGGGCAGTCAAAATCGTAATCGCGATCGATATTCGATTAATTATGCAGCCCTATGTGAAAGTGCAATAAAAATATGTGGTCACTAAAATAAATGAATAATCGTGATAAATAATTGAGATCTCAATATTGATCAAAAATAATAGGGATTATCATTTTGGCCATAATTGTGCAGCCCTAACCGAAAGTACCGAAAGCTTGCCCCGCCCCATCTGATTAATCGGAGAAATAATCGGCCAACTAATCGATTATGAAAATAATCGTTAGTTGCAGCCCTGGTATTTACAGATACTGTACGTCAGCGAATTATAATCTCAGTGCATCACTAGTTGCTATGGTGATGAACTGGTTTTATTTTACTCTACTTATTAGCTACTGTATTATATTGTTTTTTTTTATTACTCAGTTTTCTCTTTTTAGTCATTTGATCCTTCACTCATCTGCTGTATGGTTTTGTCCATTAGCTTTTAAGAATAATTATGTTGGGGTTTTTCTTCCTTTTACCTGAAATATGGGCTGTTCGCACAGAGGATGATCTTGTGGACCTTGAATTCCACCTCGTCCACTCTGAGGACCACGTCGCATAGCTCCTCCTCCAACCGCATCTCGTTCAACACTTCCCATAGTGTCATGTCTTCACTCATCTCACTGTCAGTACTCATATCTCCTGATGAGCGTTCACACAGGGCTGTTTTATGGAGTCCGAAACTTCTAGAATTTCAGCATCACGGAATTCCAGAATTCTGAGAGCTTCTCTTATTTATTTATTTATTTATTTATTTATTTATGTATGTAGGGCCATTGTTTTATATTTATTATTATTATTATTATTATTATTATTATTATTGCTGTACTTTTTATTTATCGGAGAGAAACCTGTGAAATAAACCCTCTGCTTTACGTCACTAAGCTGTGGCCTCAAACTACATGACTAAATGATTTCATGATTAATGTTTAATTTAAGTTGCCCAACATCAAACACAGTATATTATAATGACATTGATATTATAAAAAACCTGGACTCACCGGTTTATATACATGTTTTATAAACATTATACATTATATATGAAATTTGATACATGTGTACTGTATATATACATAAATATAAACTCTGAGCATCCAAAGATGCAAAAAACGAATGAAATTTGACAACTTCCTAAATGAATAATAAAAACTCACTTTCACTGCAGATTGTGGTTTCTGTTACTCACTGCCTTCAGAAATATTAGTTTACTTGTGATCATAATGTTTTAATTAGACATTACAGATCTTAATCACGCTCTGGATCACTGCGTCTACACTGCACGTGATCAGCAACACGGCCTTGTTACTAACGAATCACTTCCGTTATAACAAACGACAGAATTTACACTGCAAGTGCGCAAATACAACATATAATGACAATAAACTTAAATTAAACTAAACATTTTAAGCAGCCTGCACCAGTTTCCCCAACCCCTTACACACAGTGGAGCAATTATCTAATCAGCCAATCAAGTAGCAGCAGTGCAGTACATAAAATCATGTAGATGCAGATCTACAGCTTCAGTTTCAGGAGAAAATAATGTGATCTCAGTGACTTTGACCATGGCCTGATTTGTTGGTGCCAGATTGGCTGGTTGGAGTATTTCAGAAACTCCTTTAATGTTCATGCACAACAGTTTTTTAGGCTTGGGGTGAACAGGAAGACTATGGTAACTCAAATAACCAGTCTTATGGTAAGCTGAAAAGCATCTCAGGATGCACAACATGTCACATGTTAAGGTCAATAGGAAACAACAGCAATTCAATTTCAATTAAATTTTATTTGTATAACGCTTTTTACAATAGACGTTGTCTCAGAGCAGCTTTACAGAAACATATAAACACGGTATACAGATTTTAAATGTTTGAATTTATCCCAAAATCCAAATTTTAGCCAGTGGCGATGGTGGCAAGGAAAAACTCCCTAAGATGTTAAGAGGAAGAAACCTTGAGAGGAACCCGACTCAGAAGGGAACCCATCCTCATCTGGGTAACAACGGATAGTGTGAAAAAGTTCATTATGGTTTTATATGAAGTCTGGTTGGCCTTAGAAGCAGCCGTAGTCCCAGCAATCTGGAATTGGAGTAGATGAGCGCTCCATCCAGAGGTAGGACATCCGAAATGGATCACAGGCAGGTCCGGAGAGCAGAAAGGATCAGGATCTGTAGTATCTCCATATAATCGTGTGTGGCTCGACAGAAGGAGAGAGGGAGAGAAAAGATTATTAGGACTGTGTTTAGCATAACAGAAAGTCTAGTCAGGGTAGGCGTGAGTAAACAAATATGTTTTAAGCCTAGACTTAAACACTGAGACTGTGTCTGAGTCCCGAACACTAATTGGAAGATTGCTCCATAACTGTGGGGCTCTATAAGAGAAAGATCTTCTCCCTGCTGTAGCCTTCGCTATTCGAGCTACCGTCAAATAGCCTGCATCTTTTGATCTAAGTAGGCGTGGTGGATCATAGAAAACCAAAAGGTCGCTTAGATACTGTGGCGCGATACCGTTTAGTGCTTTATAGGATAATAAAAGTATTTTATAATCAATGCGAGATTTCACTGGGAGCCAATGCAGTGTGGATAAGATCGGGGTGATGTGTTCGTATCTTCTGGTTCTAGTTAGGACTCTAGCAGCTGCATTCTGGACTAACTGGAGTTTGTTTATGCACCTACTGGAACATCCAGACAGTAAGGCATTACAGTAATCTAGTCTAGAGGTGACGAAAGAATGAGCTAATATTTCTGCATCATGTAGTGACAATATATTTCTTATCTTAGAAATATTTCTGAGATGAAAGAAGGCTATCCTAGTAATGTTATCTACATGAGCATCAAATGATAGACTGGAGTCAGTAATTACTCCAAGGTCTTTTACTGCTGTACATGATGAAACCAAGTCCATCCAGAGTAACTATGAGATCAGAAAGCTTACTTCTAGCTAAACGTGGTCCTAGTACAAGTACTTCTGTCTTATCAGAATTAAGTAAAAGGAAGTTAGTTAGCATCCAACGTCTGATGTCCATTACACATTCCTCAACTTTACTAAGCTGCTGTCTGTCCTCTGGCTTCGCCGAAACATACAACTGTGTATCATCAGCATAACAGTGGAAGCTAATTCCATGATTATGAATAATTTGACCTAGAGGTAGCATATATGAAGTAAAAATCAGTGGGCCTAAAACAGAACCTTGTGGAACACCAAATTTAACCTTGGTATGCGTGGAGAAGTCTCCATTTACATCTACGAACTGATAACGATCGGTCAAATAAGATCTGAGCCAGGAGAGGCTTGTTCCCTTAATGCCAACAACATTTTCTAATCTATGAAGGAGAATAATATGATCTATAGTATCAAAAGCTGCACTAAGGTCGAGTAACACAAGCAGCGAGACACAACCCTGATCAGAGGCCAGTAGTAGGTCCTTTACTACTTTAACTAACGCTGTCTCTGTGCTATGATGAGGTCTAAATCCTGACTGATGCATTTCATGAATGTTATTCCTATGCAAGTACGAGCATAGCTGCTGTGCTACAACCTTTTCTGAGATCTTGGAGATGAAGGGGAGGTTTGATATAGGTCTATAGCTGGACAGTTGAGAGGGGTCACGGTAGGGTTTTTAAGCAGGGGTTTAATAACTGCTAATCTAAGTGACTTAGGTACATATCCAGTGCCAAGGAAAGAATTGATTATATTTAGAAGGGGTTCAATTACTCCAGGACAAATCTGTTTAAAGAAACAGGTAGGTACAGGATCTAGTATGCAAGTTGATGAATTCGCTGAAGAGACTAATGAAGCTAGTTCAGTCTCTCTAAGGGGAGTAAAAAATTCTAAACATTGATCTGACATTGCTGTATTATCATCTACAGGGTTGGTTGTAATACTGTCTGGTTTTAATTTAATAGCCTGAATTTCACATTTAATATTTTCAATTTTTCCAATGAGAAATTTCTTGAAATCTTCACTGCTATGTAATGATTGAGTGCTTCTTTCTGTAGTGGTTTTATTCCTAATTAATTTTGCTACCGTGTCGAATAGAAATCTCGAATTGTTTTTGTTATCTCCTATTAAGGTGGAGATAGGCTTTTCTAGCATCGCTAAGAGATTTTCTATACTTCAGTAGGCTCTCCTTCCGTGCTGTTTGAAATACTACTAATTTGGTTTGATGCCATTTACGTTCTAATTGTCGAGTGGTCTGTTTTAAGGTATGCGTTTTATTGTTATACCAGGGTGCTAGCTTTTTCTATCTAATTAATTTTCTTTTGAGTGGAGCCACTCTATCTAGCGTGTAGCGGAGTGTTGACTCTAAGCATTCAGTCGCCTGATCGAGTTCTATGGGATCAGGTGGTGATCCAAATCTAATTAATGTCTCTGGGAGGTTATTTATGAAGCTCGGTGCAATAGCTGATGTGAAAGTATGTTTTATGCATTAGCGAGGCGAGGTGGAAATATTGTGATCAATACGTATTATGAACGAGATAAGATAATGGTCTGAGACAACTTCAGACTGCAGAAAAATTACGATATTTTCTATATTTAATCCATATGTTAGTATGAGGTCAAGAGTGTGACCACCATTATGAGTAGGTCCGATTACGTTCTGATTAACCCCTACTGAATCTAAGGTGGACACAACCGCTGTTGTAAGAGGGTCTTCTGGGTTATCAAAGTGAATATTAAAATTACTGACGATTAATGCTTTATCTACAGAAACAACCAGGTTTGAGATAAATTCTGCAAATTCACTAAGGAATTCAGTATATTGCCTGGGGGTCTGTAAATAATTATTAGAGGAATTGACTTACAGTATCTCACAAAAGTGAGTACACCCCTCACATTTTTGTAAATATTTGATTATATCTTTTCATGTGACAACACTGAAGAAATGACACTTTGCTACAGTGTAAAATAGTGAGTGTACAGCTTGTGTAACAATGTAAATTTGCTGTCCCCTCAAAATAACTCAACACATAGCCATTAATGTCTAAACCGCTGGCAACAAAAGTGGGTACACCCCTAAGTGAAAATGTCCAAATTGGGCCCAATTAGCCATTTTCCCTCCCCAGTGTCATGTGACTTGTTAGTGTTACAAGGTCTCAGGTGTGTTAAATTTGGTGTCATCGCTCTCATACTACCTCATACTGGTCACTGAAAGTTCAACATGGCACCTCATGGCAAAGAACTCTCTGAGGATCTGAAACAAAGAATTGTTGCTCTACATAAAGATGGCCTAGGCTATAAGAAGATTGCCAAGACCCTGACACTGAGTTGCAGCACGTTGGCCAAGATCATACAGCAGTTTAACAGGACAGGTTCCACTCAGAACAGGTCTTGCCATGGTCGACCAAAGAAGTTGAGTGCACGTGCTCAGCGTCATATCCAGAGGTTGTCTTTGGGAAATAGACATATGA
The DNA here is from genome assembly GCF_023375685.1 of Ictalurus furcatus. Lineage (NCBI taxonomy): Eukaryota > Metazoa > Chordata > Actinopteri > Siluriformes > Ictaluridae > Ictalurus > Ictalurus furcatus. The sequence continues at coordinate 27,739,058 of NC_071257.1, read as the reverse complement.
GTGCTGCCAGCATTGCTGCAGAGGTTGAAGGGGTGGGGAGTCAGCCTGTCAGTGCTCAGACCATACGCCGCACACTGCATCAAATTGGTCTGCATGGCTGTCGTCCCAGAAGGAAGCCTCTTCTAAAGATGATGCACAAGAAATCCCGCAGTTTGCTGAAGGACATGGATTACTGGAACCATGCCCTGTGGTCTGATGAGACCAAGATAAACTTATTTGGTGTCAAGCGTGTGTGGCAGCAACCAAGTGAGGAGTACAAAGACAAGTGTGTCTTGCCTGCAGTCAAGCATGGTGGTGGGAGTGTCATGGTCTGGGGCTGCATGAGTGCTGGCGGTACTGGGGTGCTACAGTTCATTGAGGGAACCATGAATGCCAACATGTACTGTGACATACTGAAGAAGAGCATGTTCATCTCCCTTCGGAGACTGGGCCGCAGGGCAGTATTCCAGCATGATAATGACCCCAAACACACCTCCAAGACTGAGGGTGAAGATGATGGACTGGCCAAGCGTGTCTCCAGACCTAAACCCTATTGAGCATCTGTGGGGCATCCTCAAACGGAAGGTGGAGGAGCACAAGGTCTCTAACATCCACCAGCTCCGTGATGTCCTCATGGAGGAGTGGAAGAGGACTCCAGTGGCAATCTGTGAAGCTCTGGTGAACTCCATGCCCAAGAGGGTTAAGGCAGTGCTGGAAAATAATGGTGGCCACACAAAATATTGACACTTTGGGCCTAATTTGGACATTTTCACTTAGGGGTGTACTCACTTTTGTTGCCAGCGGTTTAGACATTAATGGCTGTGTGTTGAGTTATTTTGAGGGGACAGCAAATTTACACTGTTACACAAGCTGTACACTCACTACTTTACATTGTAGCAAAGTGCCATTTCTTCAGTGTTGTCACATGAAAAGATATAATCAAATATTTACAAAAATGTGAGGGGTGTACTCACTTTTGTGATATACTGTATGTTTTGTGGCTACATAAGTTATACTGGTATAAAGAATTTCAAAAGAATTAAATTGATGACTAGGTTTTTGTGTGACACCTAGAGTTTGACTATGGATGAGATAGGGCTGCACGATTATGGCCAAAATGATAATCCTGATTATTTTGATCAATATTGAGGACTCGATTATTTGTCACGATTATTCATTGATTTTAGGGGCAACATATTTTTATTGCACTTTCACATTTAAATAAACAGACCGCTGCTTTCACCTCCATGTTGTGCTACATTCCTGCTAATGTACAAATCTTTACATCAAATTAGACTGATCCTTAAATTGCATCATCTCGTAGAAGCAAAACATAAATAAAATAGTACCCAAAATATAGGATGAGTAAAAATAAAAATGCCATAAACCAAATGAAAAATATGTGATCAAATATAACAATATGCAACCAAATGAAAACAATTCAGGCGAATGCAGAAAAGGCAATAACAGTGTTTACAGGAGGAGAGACGCAAGACAGTTTCTTTCAGGAGCACTTGTGAACCTAATTACAAAAATTTTTGAGCACAGTTGAAGTTTTTTAAATTTTATTATTTATTATTATTATTATTATTATTTTTAGAGATGGTAACATTAATGTGCCACAATATAACACACAAGTAGGCATGAGAAAACTTGAGCTGGTCAATTATGACTGAATTTAGGAACACAGTGTGAGCCATGACAAATTAATTTACCTTCTGATAAACTAAATGTAATATTTTCAGTTGATTTTACAGACTGTATGCAAAAAAAAACAACCGTTAACCTGTTACACCTTATAAACAAATACAATAAACATCAATGTTCAGTGTTTGATGTCTGCTCCTCTTAAATATATTTAAAGCTACACTATTAGACATTTTCCACTGTCATGGTTCTGTGCTGGAGACAGTTCTCGAACCGCTCTGTGTATATTGTGTAGATATCTGAATAATCTCATATAGGATGTGATTGGGTGAGTTCATTTACCCATCAGATGGGAAGTGCTTTAGTTTAATGGTGTTCATTAGGGATGCTCTGATCAGGATTTTTACGACTATAGTATAACACTTGTAATACATACTATAGAGTATGTATTACAAGTGTTGAACTATTTAGCTCGAGCGCTAAAATGCTAACACCATTTCCGGTTTGGCATTACAAAATGACGTCATCCCTGCGCCGCTCTATGTGATTGGCTGTAAGTTTAGGAAGCGCTTGATTTGATCTGTAGTGGAGTTTTCTATGAGCGGAGGATGAACTTTAAACGTCAATATCGCAGTCGATCATGTTTATTTAATCGTGGGCAGACATGATCGTAATCGCGGTCGATATTCGATTAATTGTGCAGCCCTAGGATGAGACCAACATCTCCTCCTCTACCAGTTGATCGAGGCTGATGTACATAACTGTATCCAAGAGGACTGGCTTCATTTAATTTCGTTAACAATAAGAGCCTTAGACACAAGAGATCTAATGTTTAATAGTTCTAGCTTCAGATCAAAGGTGCTGGATGTGCATTGGGTATGATCTAATTTTATGTTAATTAGGTTACTAAAACAAACTTTCTGAAATTTTCTATGTATTTGTATAGCTCAGGGAACAGACAAGGTCTCTATAGTATGTATTACAAGTGTTGAACTATTAATTGAACATTGCTTGTGATGAACGTTGTTATTGTAGGACGATGTACTTACGGTATGCAGTCACTTGGTGCGTAGTGTCTTGGAGATGTTGTCTGACAGCAGTTCCGCTCCGAGGCTGCTGGGGTGCAGGCCAGAAACAACCAAGGACACTCCCAGAACAGATTCCAGTTAACAAACAGCAGATTCTGTTTATTACACCAAGAAACTAACCAGTCATTCAAAGCAAGAAGTCTACTGAACTTTTCAGCTCCACGTCTGTATGTGGGAAGAGGTCCAGAGATGATGATCTTCGTGGTGGGTGATCTGCCTCGTACCGTATCGATCAGGCTGGCGAAGTCCCTCTTCAGAACCTCCGTCTGCCGCAGCCTGATGTCGTTTGCCCCTGCGTGCAGCACGACTGCGCCAATGCTCTCATCCTGCTTCAGGATCCCGGGTACCTGCGCGGCGACATCAAGGACATGAGCACCAGAAAAACAATGTGTGTGCACCCTTACCCTTAGTTGAAATGATGCGGACGTTTCGCACAATGGAGTCTCCGACAATCACAGCGTTTGGTCTGGTCTGACGGAAAGCAGCGAAGCAGTTCCAGGTTGGGATCTCAAACACCGCAGGTGGAGAGGTCCTTGACAGGGTATGGCTCTCGCCTTTCACTGCTGGTGCACCCAAGGTCCGTGGGTGTCCAAGGGGTGTCGGCACCAGCGTGACTGAGACCTTGGCTGGATAGGTCTTGGGTGCATGGTCCCTGCACAGAGAAACACACTGCGTGGAAGGGCCGGGAGTGGTAATACCACATAGGGCTGCACAATTAATTGGATATCGATCGTGATTACGATTTTGACTGCCCACGATTAAATGAACATGATCGACTGCGATATTGACATTTAAAGTTCGTCCTCCGCTCATAGAAAACTCCGCTGTTTTCTCCACAAATCAAGCGCTTCCTACACTTGCAGCCAATCATATAGGGATGACGTCATTTTGTAGCACCAAAACCTGGAAACAGAGTTTGCATTTTAGCCCTCGAGCTGCCAGCTTCGCTTAGAGTTCCAGCGCCTTGCTCTGGAATCATGCAGCACTAATACCTCGCTGCGTGCTTACCTTGGATGTGTAGGCGGAAGCGCAAGATGTTTCCAGCGCGGTTCTTCGCTCCAGCAGCTGGGCCTGCTTGTCGAGTAGGCCGCAGATCTGTTTCTCCACATCCTCCAGTTCCAGCAGCACCTTGTGCAGCTCGAGCGAGTCCTCATCTGCACTCCAATGTGGAGAAACAACTGACATATCTGCTTTAAAAAAACAGCAGTAAATGAGATAAATGTGAAATGTAAACAAGGTAAGGTGATGCTAGCGGTCTACAAGCTAGTCACGGGTGTTTGTAAGAACCAATAAAACTTAGAGACAGTGCAACGTTAGGATTGTTTTTATCTAAAATAGTATCGGTGATATTTATGAACGTTATAAAGGTAAAAAAAAAAAGTATATTTTTAAAGTATAGAGATCAGAAGAAAATGGCGTCGGCTCCATGGACACAGCAGAAGGTCATGTTGGGTTCTACTCCTGTCAGCCAATAACTATAATCTAAATTCAATTCAATTTTATTTGTATAACGCTTTTTACAATAGACATTGTCTCAGAGCAGCTTTACAGAAACATATACTGTGTTTATACAGACTTTAAATGTGCAAATTTATCCCAATTGAGCAAGCCGGTGGCGACGGTGGCAAGGAAAAACTCCCTAAGAGGAAGAAACCTTGAGAGGAACCAGACTCAGAAGGGAACCCATCCTCATCTGGGTAACAACAGTTGGCGTGAAAAGTTCATTATGGTTTTATATGAAGTCTGTGTGTCCTTAGAAGCAGCCGTAGTCCCAGCAATCTGGAATTGGGGTAGGTGAGAGTTACATCCAGACGTAGGACATCCGAAACGGATCAGGCAGGTCCGGAGAGTAGAAAGGATCAGGATCTGTAGTCTCTCCATAAAATCATGTTTGGCTCAACAGAAGGAGAGAGGGAGAGAAGAGCTTAGGACTGTACTTAGCGTAACAGAAAGTCTAGTCAGGGTAGGCTTGAGTAAACAAATACGTTTTAAGCCTAGACTAAAGCTACAGTGGACGTAGGTTCACCGAAACTGGACTTCAACTTTCAGCTATCTGGATTCAGAAAGCCTGTGTACAACGTACCTGACCGCTTATCAGGTGCTTTATTAAATATATCAGAAGTAAAACACAAAAGTAGTTAAGCAGCTGTTTGCATTTATGCATCGCATCAATTATTGCCAGCTCAGAAACCTTCACCAGGCTGTGGCTAATAGCTGTTTCAGGGAAGGTAGGTGTGTGTGTGTTATGTAATGTATGTATGGTATCGATTAGTTGGCCGATTAATTTTTCGATTAATCGGATTTGGCGGGGCAAAGTTTCAGTACCCTTTGTTTTTGTTTGTTTAAAATAAAATCCACAAACTGAGTGTTACAAATATAAACTTCAGACTAAAACTTTACACAACTGTTTGTCCAAAACAGAAAAGAACCCAATACACACGCACGCACGCACGCGCGCACACACACACACACACCAGAATATGTATTATTAATTTACGACTGTAGTTTAATTCAGTGCTTTTTGAGCATAGATAAAAATAATGCATAAATACTATAAAAGTAATTTTTATATATATATATATATATATATATATATATATATATATATATATATATATATATATATTGTGTAAAGTTTTAGTCTGAAGTTTATATTTGTAACACTCAGTTTGTGGATTTTATTTTAAATAAACAAAAAAATGGCACTGTCCCGTCCCATCCGATTAATCGGGGATAAGTATATAAATAAATAATTGGCCAACTAATCGATTATGAAAATAATCATTAGTTGCAGCCCTAATACATAAACACACACACGTGCACATATATATATATATATATATATATATATATATATATATATATATATATATATATATATATATATATATATAATTACTTCAAATTATTATTGCAAATACAGCATGTACCTCATATAAAAAAGCTCCACGTCTAGAGAAAGTCATCGTACGCGATGGTGTAGTCGGTGATGTTGGGAAGCCCGGAAATCACGCAGCAGCTCAGCGCACTGCGGAAGACATTCATGTCCTGGACGTTAAACCTGCAGGAAATCACGTTTATTTTGTCACGTTTATGACATACTTTATGCTTTACATCACCACCATAACACGTTTAGACTGGGGTCCTGGTTTACTACACAAAATAATTACATGAATAATACAATTGAACCACAACGCTGCTGAGTTCTGGATCATGGTTGGGTCAGAAGGTGTTGATTAGTTCTCTATAACAGCAGCTCTGACAGTAGCGCTCTCGTTCTAGTTTGTTATCGTTTCTATAGTAAAGGCTTGTTTATACACGCCACATAAACATTAAAAAGAAAGTCCGTTAACATTTACGGAAGGAGTCGCCAGTGTCGGTGCTTTGTAACAGTCAGGACAGAGGAGTTTATGCTTTGCGGTTTCATTAATAAGTTTAAATTTAAGAAGAATAAACGCTTCAGGACGTGCTGTTTATAGTAAAATAGTCTACCTTGGGGTGGGCACCACCTTGTCTTCGATTTTTATTATTTATTTTTTTAAATAACCTCACGCCATGTCATGTTTTCTACTTCACTTAATACCATGAGTTTTGGATTTCAAGGAAACTTTGTTATCCTAGTTTCGATATTATATCTTAACTCCAGAAAGGCAGATTTCTGGACCTGACACTATACGTCTCGTACCAGTCATTGCTCTCTTCGTCGTAGTATTCGCAGTTGGATGTGGTGTCTTCGCCGATGTTGCCGCCAACCACATACAAGCGGCCATCCATCACCTGGAAGAAGAAGAAGAAGGCATGGTGAAGAGGTACACAACTAATATTGTTACTTCATTCCAGTGCTTGGAGTTAGGAAGTCTGACGAGTCCGGCCTCGGCAAAAGAAACAATAAATTAGTTAGCCATGTGGTGTTTGGTGCGTTACCTCGACGCCAAAGTTGCTTCGTGGGTTAAACATGGAGGCAAGCATTCTCCAGGAGTTGGTACGAGGGTTGTAGGCTTCAACACACCGCAGACGTTGGGCTCCATCAAAACCCCCGATCTATAAAACCATACATCTTATCTCAATCGATGTACGTTAATAAAAGAACACAAACTGTGCTAATAGAAACATGCCTCCTTCCCATCCGTTACAGAGCGATTACAGAAACTTCACTGACTCTCAGCGCTGTAAGTTCTTACCGCAGACACTTCGTTGTTAAGAGCGATGACGCCCACGCCACTTCTTTGGACGTGCATCCGTTCGATTTGCGTCCACTGATCGTAACGAGGGTCGAAACACTCGGCCGTGAAAAGGCACATGTCGCCGTTGAATCCTCCACAGATGTAGATCTAAAGGAACCCAAAAACAAGAAGGTTCTGGGTGTTTTCAGTTCAAGCTTTCAGGTTCCCTCAGGGACTGTAACATTTTAAATAATGTTTATTTAATTGGTGCAGTCGTGTTTGGAGCAGCTCTGAGAACTCGACTGGTCTAGAAGATACTAAGGACTGACTTGTACCTTGTGTTGTACCCACTGATACTTTCATGTCCACCATGAAGCTAACTGCAGGTCATGTTTATCTATAGCACTATGCGTTAACCGGCCTTCAGGTGAACACTAATTGGTTGGCGGAGATGTGTGTCTGGAAAAGTATAACTCGGTGGTAAAAATCATTGAAAGTGTGTGCATTTCACTCTTACCTTGCCCAGTAAGGTCGTTGCGCTGGCGTCACTTCGTATCTCGTGCATGGATGGGATGAGGCTCCACTGGTTGGTGCTTGGCTGATAACGTTCAGCCGTGTTAAGCCACTCTCTTCCTTCGAAGCCTCCCATTGCGTAGATGTATCCATCCAGTATGGCCACGCTCACATAGCAGCGGCAATAGTTCATGGGCGACACCTCGTTCCAGGTTCTGTCAAGGGGATTGAACTTGGACACCGAGTTGAAGTACTCTGTGCCGTCGAAGCCACCGATGACGTACACAAAACCGTCCAGGAACACTGTGCCGTGATAGGCTCGAACTCTTTCTTCTCTGCTGGTGATGCACTTCCAGCTGTCCATCCTCGAGTTGTAGGTTTCTACAGTGTTTGTAGCGGACCTGTCGTTTAAGCCGCCGACGGCGAACAAGATGGAATACGGGAGCCGTGGGCGGGCAAGCGGATCCGGGTATCTGGTGTTGTGTCCAACCTTGTTAATGTAGAACATGGCCTTCATGGTGCGGATGATGATGGGCCGACACTCCCAGGAGCTGCTGACCAGCGGGTGTGTCTTGATATTTTCCAGGAAGTATTCCAGATCTATCAGAGCCAGCCGTACCTGATCACACAACACAAAGTGGAATAGAGCAAAAATGTGGACTGTTGTAGGATGATATTGATTTTCCCTCGGTTCTCTCTGTTTTAGAACAAATGTTGGTCTTTGGTCACAACGGCACTAAATCGCTCACATTATGCGTTCTAATCTCGACTCATGACCAAAGAATCTTTTTTATGATGTGTGAAAACCCGGGTTAACCAAACTCTGACCTACCACAGAGTAATTAGAGGAATGGTCTAGGGCTGCACAATTAATCAAATGTAGATTTTGATTGCCCATGATCAAATGAACATGATCGACTGCGATATTGACGTTTAAAGTTCGTCCTCTGCTAATAGAAAACTCTGCTGCAGATCAAATCAAGCGCTTCCTACATTTACAACCAAGCACCATAGAGCAACGCAGGGATGACATCATTTTGTACGCCAAAACCTGGAAACGGTTTTAGCATTTTAGCCCTCGAGCTGCCAGCTTTGCTTCGAGCTCCAGTGCTTTGCGCGAGGGGAAATCATGACATTAACATGATGCTAAATGACACTACAGAGGTTGTCAGGACATTAAACGCCATCACACCGAATAGGAAAAAACTTTGCAGATAAACTCAGGGCTCTACTGTGCGACCATTTCACTCACATTTGTGACTGAAAAGTATTTTGCGCGACTGTGACTAAATATTTATTCGCACCAGTGCGAGTGACCTTTTCGGAGTTGTATAATACAATCGGATAAAAACTACAACTCCAAAATGCATCTACACCGCGCAACAGTTACTTTCACACTGCTTTTCATCTCTTCAGTCAACCGAACAAGTGTGGAAATACTGCAGAAAAGCCATTATGATGACGAGAGTAACTCTGTACATCATCTGCTTCAAGTCCCCGATCTCACAACCGCCATCTTTTATTGATCCCGCAAAATGACCTGATCTTGTACCTGCTCATGTAGACACAGCGGCTTCGGGCAGAGTAACTTAATAATAATGCTAACGCTACAAGGTGGGTTTAATTCAAATTTATTTATTAAATAATTCCTCACCAATCATGAGCAAGAGAAGCAACTGTTCCATCTGTAAACATACAGTACACTGCAGCTCTCCATTTACTAACTCTAATTCACTTCATTTAAACTCACGGTTGCAGGATATCACTAGAAAAGTCAATTCCGGTTTCCATGTTTTGATTTAATCCCCCAAACCACAGTATTATCAGCAGACATGGAAACACTGTACTGGGGGTACCAATCAAAAACTGATAAACAAAAATAAAACTGCTAAAATGTAAAGACAGAATATACACAGAGCGGTTCGAGAACTGTCTCCAGCCCAGAACCATGACAGTGGAAAATGTCTAATAGTGTAGCTTTAAATATATTTAAGAGGAGCAGACATCAAACACTGAACATTGATGTTTATTGTATTTGTTTATAAGGTGGAACAGGTTAACGGTTGTTTTTTTGCATACAGTCTGTAAAATTAACTGAAAATTTAAAATTTAGTTTATCAGAAGGTAAATTAATTTGTCATGGCTCACACTGTGTTCCTAAATTCTGTCATAATTGACCAGCTCAAGTTTTCTCATGCCTACTTGTGTGTTATATTGTGGCATGAGAAAACTTAATAAATGTGAACGTGCAATAAAAATATGTTGTCACTAAAATCAATTAATAATCATGATAAATAATCGCGATCTCAATATTGATCAAAATAATCGGGATTATCATTTTGGCCGTAATGGTGCAGCCCTAGAATGGTCAGGATCCTCCAAATGAGTGTACTGGAGCTTGGGATGGCACAAGAACCGAAACTTCGGTACCAAGTCAGTACCAACATTCTTAAAACATCACTGTACTTGTTTTTCGCAGTAATGTCAGTAGCATTGGTTATGAAGGTACCGAGGTTGCAATTCTTCCGGAACTGATGGGGGCAGCAAATACGCACAAGTGTTTTAGTCGGTCCACAAGTGGTGAACAAGAAGAAGAAGAACGCTTACAAGCACACTGAAATCTACAGGAGAAGGCGACAGTTTTAGCTCCACCCCGACTCCTCGAGAGGAAAGGTAGCATCGGCATCGTCGTTCATTTCAAACAAAGCGAGGAAACACCTGGAATTTGGCGAAGCACCTGAAAGACGATCCTATATTATGTTTGTTTGAGGCAGGTGGCATTGTGGCCGTGAAACCAGCTAACGTTATACTCCATGTGATGTTAGCGATAGCCGGTTATTTATTAACGATGCTAACACATTGTAATGTTATAAACTACCTCCTAATGGGCCACCATGCATCGCCATTCAGCCCGTGTCCTGTCAGGTAAATGTAGCCTAACGTCACTAATAATTATTCTAATGTTCATGTTTTAATAAATCTTTTTGG